>NC_045447.1:19971398-19978683 GCF_002776525.5 Piliocolobus tephrosceles | reverse complement strand
CCAGGCAACAATGTGCAACTCCGTCTCTACAAAAAAAAGTACAAAAATTAGTCAGGCTTGCTGGTGCATGGCTGTATGGCTCAGATACTCTGGAGGCTGAGGCCAGAGGATCACTTGTACCCAGGAGGTCTACTCTGCAGTGAGCAGTGATCCTCCTGTCACTGCACTCCAGCCTGGATGACAGAGTGAGACACTGTCTCAAAGAAAAACATCCAAAACCACAGAGAAACCCCCCACAAAACAAAATTTAAAAAACAAATTACTTTGTACACCTTAAAAAATATATATGTTATTTTTATTTGTCAATTATACATCAATAAAGCTGAAAAAATTAGGTCAACAGATTGGCAATTTAAAAAATATATTAAACGAAGCTATGTATGTAAAATTATTGGCAAATACTCATCAAATAAGTGTTTAATACATGTTCCTGGGGAAATGAGGCTCATAGTAATGTAGTGTAATTACTGTCTCATAGTAAGTGCTCAATAAATGTTAGACTCCTCTACCTTGCCATGTCACAAATTGTAGATTGACTTTAATTTTTGAAAGCCTCCACTATCTTGTTTACTTTTCACATTGAGTAAATGCATTCATAGGGGAGTTGTTTTATTGCCTTTCTGGTTTTAATGCTCAAATTCTGTCTTTGTTTTCCCAAGCCCACCTGTGTTTCTTTCTATAGGTAATGAATCTCCCTTTAGGTTTTAGAGTTCTTGTTGTTGTTGTTGTTGTTGTTGCTCCTTCTTTAAAATTGTAGTTTTTTGCATGAGAACTTCAAAAAAAGTATATAAAAATGCAATGTTTTTTGACTCTTGTCACAATTTAAATTAAAAACCAGACTAGTGATGTTAAATCCAAAAAGGATTTGGATTACTCAGCTCCATTTCTTTTATTTGGTGGCGAGAGGGGGCAGCTACATTTTTTGTACCATTGGCTTTATTTCCCTTTGTTGCAAAGAAATCTAAGTGCAATTACAGTGCTACCTGTGGCTGCCAAGTATGACATATGAAACTGAACACTAACTACCTCATGTAGTTTCCAACCTTAAAATTTCCTAGGTTAATTAATTTTCTTACTCCTATCGTTATTCATTTCTTTTTTCTTATCATTGCCTCTACCAAGAAGTTTTAACCAGAATTGTGTATTACAAATACCAATGGGCAAATTCAGAAGAACCAAACATACAAACTTCAAGTTATCTTAATCATCTCTATTAACCAAGAGTTGGAAATTTGGGAAGTCAATAAGTAACATTTCCTTTTTCTACCCTTGCCAAAATGAACTTTTCTGCAGAGGAGGTTTTGAGTTGTCCGGCTTGCTCTATAGCTGGCTAAATTTATTTTTCAGGATATGATAGGTTACATTGGACAACAATGACAACATTTCAGTGGGCTAAAGAAAAAGTTGAATTTTTGTGATATTGCATATCCAACAAGGATTGGAAGAGGGGGAATCTGCACTTTGGACCCTAAGAGGCCCAGCCTGATGTTGAAATTTGAAGACAAAGAGATAGGTGGAAACAGGATTCAAGAGAAGGTGAACACACACACACCATTGTTACTATGGACAGAAGGTGGATTGAGGTATGTGGCTTTGTGTGTATGCACAATGGTCTTCTTCACATTTAATCCTGCCTTATCTCAGCTAATGAGATAACCTTTCAGCCAATAGCAAATAACGTTATAGCTACAGAGTGTTGACTCAAAATGTTGTATAGTTTTTACAAAAATAAGGCTAGCAGTAAAAGCTATAACTTACTAAGGATAAAATTCTAGACACTGTGGAGCAATTTACATGTAACTTCTCATTTAGTTCTTAACACGTAGATGCCATATTCACCCCATTTTTCAGGAAAGAGAAACTCCTCTAAAGAGGAGCCACTAGTTTAATATTAGAGATTTAGTAACTTGTACGGTGTGGTAGCAAATAAATTCATACATTATTAATAAGAACACATTAAAATAATACTAATGGTTTAGATATTTGTAGTCATTTAAAATTTATGAGGTTATTGTGTTTGCATCCATCAATACAAATGGGATTCTGTATAATTCTGGAAGGTTAACAGAGCAGGGAACATTGTTTTCATTTCACAAAACAGGAAGTCATAACTCATAGTAAAATAATACTGTGCAATTGACAAAACATGTTTTTATATGTCACCTCACTTAATCCTCACAACATGAGGTGAAGAGGAGAGGATAAGGAATGGTAGAAATGAAGAGAAGTGGGGAGAGCTGTAGCATTTTTCATTTGAAATACGTCACATCCCTTGAGTGAGTGCAGGTGAATTACCTCCATGTCAGAGGAAACCCCCATTCCCCTGGAATCATGTGTCGGTGATGGAACTCTCACTTGACTAACTCATGATCTTTCTCTTTATTCTTTCAGGAAACAGTGGTTTATTTAATTGGTGAGTTTTAGACAAGAAATTGAGAATGTCTGCTACTTTTCATCCCTCCTGAAACTACTACTGTTTTTAGAGGTGCCTAAGGTGTTGACCTGCTCTTTGGTAGGTAGTAAACTTGCCTTGCAAACTCTTCTGCCAAAAAGGCTTGGGATCTTTCCATTTACTTTGTAACTGACTAGATTTATCAGTCCAGATTGGCTAGGTTATGCTGGGTAACAAACAACACCAACATTCTAGTGGTTTTTAAATAAAGGTTTAACTTCTGCTTATATTGGTTGTCCAACAAGTGTGAGGAGAGACACAGCCTGATGGACACTTAATCTTAACATTCTCAACTGTGGTTACCAAAGCAGAAAAATAAAACACATTAAATCACATGCTGGCTTATGAGAGCTTCTATCTTTAAGTGACATGTGCACTCTCGTTCATAGTTCATTGGTCAAAGAAAGTCAGCTGGCATGGCTAATTTCAAAGTGGTAAAAAAAAAAAAAATGCAATTCTTCCACACGCTTAGATGAATGAACTACAACACATGTGGTGAATACCACGGTGAGTGTCACAGTGAATCAGTGTAAAATATACAACTCAATGGTTTTTAGAGTATTTGCAGAGTTGTGTCACCATAACCACAATCAATTTTAGAATATGTTTATCACCCCCAAAAGAACACCATATCCATTAATTGTCATTCTCTACACTTTTGATTTAAGGAAAACTAATCAGATAAAAAAGAAAACATTGCTTTATTTGTAAAACATTTGATTTTACAAACAATAACGTGTGTATTAGGAAAGAGGAAACATTTAGTTCCTTTGAGCTATAGAAATGACTTCAAGGTCTTCAGGAAAGAGTTGGGCATGAGGGGATGTGTTCTCCTTTGTGTCTGATTTTCCCATGGATTAGAGGTTTGCTGACATTGTGTCTTTTGTCCTCTTCCAAGTTATAGTCTGCTTCTGCTTTCTCCTAAAACAGTATTTTGTACTCAAATCTTACTTCTAATATTCCATGTTCTTATTTTTTTCTCTTCATCACATTTCAATATTAAAGAATTAGCATGACAGTTTAAATGCATTTACACAATATCTAATGCTAAAATTAATGTTAATATCATTGTCCTATATATGTGCAATTACCTGTATTTACACAAAGTTTCATCACCAAATTTGGCTCATTTTAACTTCATAGTAAGTTGTAAGATACCTGTAATTATCTACATTTTACAAATGAGAAAATAACACTCAGTGCTAGAGGTAGAACCTAAACTCAGATCTACTGATTCCATGACCAAGGGTCTTCCCTGTAATGATTTTAGAATATCACTTCTTATGGAATTACAGACGAAACAGGCAAGACTCTTTTATAATCAGTAGTTTCCATCTGTATCCCAAAGAAAAATTGACTCAACATATTCAATACTTATTTATTAGTTCCAAAGTGATTGACAGCCGGGGGCTCACAGATCTTTTGGCTCTGAAATACAGAGGCAAAACCTGAGTAGAAAACAACAACAACAAAAAAAGTTATCAAAGCAGAACTAGGGATCACGACAAACTTCAGATCAAGGCACATAAATCAGATATCAGTGAGAATGTCAAGGCAGTTGGCTCGGACACTAGGAAAGCATAGATGGAAAAGAGAAAACAGAGTTAAGGAATCACGTTATGTCAGAAATATGGTCAGCATTAAATACATTTTCCTGAAACCAGAGAATAGAACAAGGCAGAAAAGATGAGGCATAAGACACCAAAGAGAAAACAATTCTGAGACAAACTCCAGAAGCACAGTATGAGTTTGCCAATTAGCATGGGTCTCTAGTTATATACATATTTTCTTAAAAACAAAACAAAACAAAACAGCCAGGCACGGTGGCTCAAGCCTATAATCCCAGCACTTTGGGAGGCCGAGAAGGGCGGATCACGAGGTCAGGAGATCGAGACCATCCTGGCTAACACGGTGAAACCCCGTCTTTACTAAAAAATACAAAAAACTAGCCAGGCGAGGTGACGGGTGCCTGTAGTCCCAGCTACTCGGGAGGCTGAGGCAGGAGAACGGTGTAAATCCAGGAGGCGGAGTTGGCAGTGAGCTGAGATCCGGCCACTGCACTCCAGCCTGGGCGACAGAGCGAGACTCCATCTCAAAAAAAAAAAAAAAAAACATAGCTTTGACACTTATTAGCTACTTGGCTTTGGGAGATTTTCTATCTTATCTGAGTCTCAGTTTCTTTGTTGTTAAAATGGAGATGATAATATTTATCTCGAAGTTGTATTGTGTTTCATGACCGCATCAATTACATATCCTAACTATGTGAGTCCATAACACCCTACAATTCACATTAATAAGAGCCATTACTTTTACCCACCTCCAAAATGCATGATAGCAACAACTGCGTCTTACTGATTATTGCTGCATTCACAATGTTTCCTGGCAAACAGAAGTCATTCAGGACATTTTTATAGAATGGTCTTGATTAAAATTACATGGATGACGTACACAGCATATAGTAGGAAGTTCACAGATGTTAGATTTATTTTGCTCTAGAGCAGAGTTTAGCAAACATTTTCTGAAAAGGACTAGATAGTAAATATTTTAGATTTTGCAGTCTATACAGTCTCTGTCAAAACTATTCAACTCTGCTGTTGCAGTGTGTACGCGGCCATAGATAATATATTAATTAATGAGCATGGCTATATTACAATAAAACTTAATTCATGACAAGATAAAGAGGGCCAGATTTAGCCCTACAGTCATACTTTACCAATCCCTGCTCTACAGCATACATTTACATATTACCTGCTATAGCAAAGGCTACATTTAAAGCTTCTGATGCAGTGGCTTGGACGTGCTGCTAGGAAAATGTTTTAATGTGGATAAAAAGAGTGAGCAGTAAATTATGACTCAATCTAACAGTTAGCTATTTCTCTCCCTGCACCCTCTCTGTACTCCTGTTCCTCCGTATGATGTGCCTCACACTCTTAATTTCACAGTAAAATGTGTTTTTTTTTTTTTTTCATAAATAGCAACAAGGAAGACCTCCACCCAATTCAGTCTGAACTACTCTGAAAAAATAAAATACATATGGATTCATAAACTTTAACTTCGTAATTCTAACAGGCATGAAAATATGTTCCTTTTATTATTTTTATTGAAAGTAAATTAAGGTTGGGCTATGCATCGTCAAATTGCTTCCCATGTCATCTTTGACACAAATGTCTTTTGTAGTGATTGTAAGTAAAACGTTTCCATTTATCATACTAATGTTCTCAGTTTTTTTTCCTCTTTGAGTCTTCTGAATCTAATTGGAAACCATCTTGGAACACACATGTTGTGCAAAATGAGATACCACTATCTATATCTTGTGCCTTTTGTAACAATATAATAAAATTGTCACATATTGATTGCCGGAATCAATACCAGGATGTTTACATACATTTTCTGATTTAACTTTTGTAATATGGGCTGTCATTTCAATTCTATAGGTCAGGAAGTGGTGACTCAAGAAAAGAAGTAATTTGCCTAAAATTACAGGACTGGACCCAGACTTTCAGATCCTAGCATCTTTATACTTAAAAAAAAAATTCATCTGCACTCTGTGTGTTCTATTTTAATATATGTTATTAGAAAATAAGAGTAATTCTCTCTCTCTCTCTGCCTCTCTGTGTGTGTGTGTGTGTTTGTGTACACACACAGAGGAATGAAATAGAATGATAGGAATGCAGCATCTGGTCACATCTCAGGGATGTTAAATTAGAATCTACATTTTAACAAAATGTCTAGTTAATCCCTACTTATATTAAAATTTGAGAAACACTGAGTTAGATAAGATTACCCTTATGTTACAGATCAAAATCCTCAAAAACAAAAAGTTTTCCAGCTCAGATTGTGAAGAACTTTCAAGTTTTGTTAAGCAATTGGGACAGTAAATATAGCAAAGGTGGGGGGGGGGGGTATTCATGATTACCAGCTCTCTGCTTCGTTGAGCTCACTGTAACAGCAGATGGAGAATACTGGAGAAGAGAATGTAACCCATACCCCTGGGTTCCACATTCGTGGATTCAATCAACCTTGGATCAAAAATTTAAAACAAAACACACACGACAATAAAAAACAACACAAATCTTAAAATCAATAAACCTTAACAATTATTTACATAGCATTTATATTGTATTACGTATTGTAAGTAACCTGGATATAATTTAAAGTATACAAGATGATGTGCATGGGTCATATGTAAATACTATGCCATTTTATATAAGGGACCTGAGCATCCACAGATTTTGGTATCCTGGAGTGGGTCTTGGAACTGATCCCCTGTAGCTGTCAAGGGACAACTGTATCTGATAAGGCTTCCTTGTAAGAGGCCTAGCCTAGAACAATGGGAAAACTAAGAACTGGAGTCTACTTTTTTTTTTTTTTCTCCCTAGAGAAAATCAATTAGTTCCTTCCAGAGAGGGTCTCTGATACCCAGAAAGTGCTATTACATGTGACTGCAGGCGTTCTGTTTTTCAAGATACCCGTTATTTGATAAACCAGATGTTAGTCTGACTAAAAATAGTCAAAACAGAAAGAACCTCTTCACCCGAGAAACGTTCTTACACATTTTCAAAGAATCCTCCTTTGAAGAATATTTTTCTACCACATGATAATAATATAGGTGGACTAAACCGTCTAAAGGAGCAAATCCATTTCCAAAATTTCCTCCCTTTCATTCTACTTTGATATTCCATTGATTCTTTTTTAAATCCTTTCTTGTCTTCTTTTCCATCCTTCCCTACTCTCACCGCTTCTGGCTCTGCAGGAAATAATACGCAATCCCTACTTTTCCTGTGCTACCCACCCAAACAACAATGTCATTTCCTTATAATAAGACTACTTGAA
>NC_045447.1:19803898-19966398 GCF_002776525.5 Piliocolobus tephrosceles | reverse complement strand
TCCTGAGATTCAATCAGCAGATTTGCAGTACAGTATAAAAATTTTCCTCCTTGGTCTCTACCTTAGCTCTTGTTACTAATAATACCACAACTGTGGTGGTCACGTTACATCCATTATCTCAGTAGCTCCAAAGACAACCCATAAGATCAATAAAACTTTTATTATTTCCCCTTATTCATCTTCATATACTGAGCTATCCAACTCAGTGGCTTATTGGTAATGACTTTTTGGCAGTTATTGAATATTTGTTGAATAAATGGAATCTAACTATAAAGTAAGTTTTGTGTTTAAGTGACAGACAACATTTAATCAAGCAATCAGTCAACCAATACTCATGAGAGTCTTACCCTGGAGAGGAAAGTTATTACTGAATAAACCCGGTACTTTTGCAGCACTTTCAAACATTGTATTAAAATTAACTATGACAACAAGTGTTCTGATTAAACTTACATGTGGTATTTAAAGTAGTTCAATTCATAGAAACAGAAAGTGGGATGGTCATTGGAGGTTGAGGGAAAGAAGAGCTGCTATTTTAAGGGTACAGAGTTTCAGTTTTGCAAGATCAAAAAGTTCTGGAGAGCTATTTCACAGCAGTGTGAATACGTTTAACCCTAGAGAACTGTACACTTAAAATGTTTAAGATGGTAAATGTTAAAAAACGTGTTTTTTTAACCACAGTAAAGGAAAGAAAAAAATAAGCATGACCTTTTCAAAAACTTAGAGCACAAGGTTAAATATAAAAGTTTACAAATACATTGATCCTCCACCATTGTTTCTGTCTCCTAAATCCATAGATTTCCTCCACAGAGACAACAGCTGTTAATGATTTCTGTGTTTCCTCTCAGAGAGTCTAAAACGTGTGTGTGTGTGTGTGTGTGTGTGTGTGTGTGTATTCATTTCTTGTCTTTTTACACTGAAGGTGTATCAGGATTCGATCAGAGGAGAACCAGTATGAGAAACACATACACTTTTATGCACACATACACTAATACATGCATACACACAGATAGGCATATGCAGAGATTTATTAGGCAAAACTAGTTTATCCAATTGTGGGGGCTCACTAAACAAGGCAGAAGTCTGTAGGACAGGAAGTCAGGAAGGGAAGATCACATGCAAACTGGAATCACACAAACACAAAATGAAACCCATTGTGCACAGGCAGTGGTCAGGAAGGAAGATCAAGAAAGAACAACTATAGATCCAGTTGTTTGAGGTATCTGCCTCGGGAAGTTCCTGAGACTTCGTAAAGGCCTTCCAGGTGACTGAATCAGGGCCAAACTCGGTAATCTTCCTTTTACTTAACTAAAAGTCAACTGCTTAGGGACTTAAATCACACCTGTGAAATCACTTCACAGTAGCATCTACGTTCATGTTTGATTGAATAGTCAGACGAAAGTGTGGATATGCTACAAAAAGAGGCCACAGCTTTCTTTATATTTCCCAACTCTCTTGAGAGAATATTCCTTACAGTTCTCCCTAATAAGAAATGTATTATGAAGTATATCCTGGGACCATGGCTCAGCCTAGCCAAGTTGCTACATCAAAAAGCATCCCAGTGATGCCGTGCTGTACATGATGTTAGCGCTTGGTCTTGTGTCAGAAAGATTTATCATACTATTAAATAAAAAACTCTTTTTAGCAGCTACACAATATTTCAAGGCATGTGTGTAGCAACTGCTTTTATTGATGGACATTTATGTTATTTCCAGTCATTTTCTCACTTCCAATAATGCCTCAATATTTAACTTATATGTGTGTCTTTCTTAAATGTACCAATATATTTGTAAACAACATTATTAGAAGTGGGAATGTTAAGTCAAGTCATATATGCATTTAAAAATGTTGCCAAATATTGCTAAATTTATCTTCAGAGAGGATGCAGGAGTTTGCCCTTCCACCAAATCTTAGGCATTTCTTATGATCAAGATGGTCCTTTTGCATTCTTTGCTTGGGTTTCACCCCTCTCAGCACTGTCTATTCTTCCCCAGGCAGATAGAATATCTCCAAAGTGTGGAGCTTCCCATGAATCTACATTTTCACTTCCTTGAATTTAATCCCTTATATATGAGTTATTAGAGCAAATATTGAATCCAGCATCATGCATTACAAATTGGGTATGCTAGCCAATACATGGTAAATTTCTGGAGAGTCACAGGAATTTGGGGTGGGAGATGCCCAACACAGAATACAGCATATCCTCTCTCATGTATTGTTCAGTTTTCCTAAAAAACTTTTTTTGCAAACTTACGTAACAGCTTTCAGAATCTGTAAAGCCACCTGTGCCCTATTTGATACACCCTTTGAAACTTTCTAAGGTGACTTTATTTGGGGGAATATTCTAATTGGAGACATAACTGCACAGCTAATTGTGAATAACACTTAAATGGTAGAGGTGAGTGTTCAAAAAAGTTTTGACCTTAGAAAGTAGAGGGTGCAACAAACCCATGACAAGAAGAAAGAAGTAGTTAGATATGTACTGGTGCCTTTCACTTTTATTCTAAAATACGTAGATCTGTTCTTAATTTGACAATTTTACCTTTTCAGTATGAACTCAAGGACCAACTAATGATATGACCTCTGTTCAGTGAGATATAGGAAAGGTTGTTAAAGACTTTAAAATGCCTGTGCACTTTCAGGAGAGAGAGAGAGGATGTACTGGCTCAGATGCTTTGAGTTCAGAAATCTGCAGCCGTTTGAAAACCCAGCAAACTGAATGGGAATAAAATCGTCCACATCAAACAAAAGCTGTCCGTAGCTTTTGTGCCCGGTCTTATCCTTTAGAGCATCAAAGAAATCCTTTTCCTCCATGGACAAAATAACTTCACATAAATCAATAAAGGAAGAGGCAGTGAGAAGAGAGTTTACCAGATTCAGGCAAGTAGAAGGAACGAGGGCTGGGGAAAGTCTGATGGAAGTAGTGCAGGGGAAGAAAAGGAGAGAACATACTGATGCTACTCAAGGGACAGAGTTGGGCCATGTAAAGCATGGGTGAGGACAGCAGTTAACAGAAGAGAGAGTAAAGACAGACAGAACAAAAAGAAGACTGATGGGATTGAGATAATGTAGGGGAAGTGGAGACAGAAAAAATAATAATCCACTAGGCTGTTTGCTACTCTTTTTATTTAGTTAGATATTAGAGATGGGATTCTTACTATGTTGCCCAGGATGGAGTGCTGGTGCTGTGGCTATTCTTAGGTACCATGATAACACACTATGGCCTTGAACTCCTGGGTTCAAACAATTCTCCCATTTCAACCTCCCAAGGAGCTGAGACTACAGGCTTTTGGTACATTTTTACTGAATATCTAATGTAGGTGCAGGACTCTGAGACTGGGAACCTCCTTGAGAGTTATGATCCAGTCTAGCCCTGGTCCTAGTACCTAATATGCTCTGGCACTGTCCCAGGACCCGGTGACAGTACTGAACAAGACACGACCCTCGTTCCAAATGGAGAAAACAGAAGGAAGGTCAGTAGGCAATTATAAGCCTGTGTGATACTACCTATGAGAGGAGGTACTCAGGGAGTTATAAGAACACACACCAGGGGCACTTCTCCTCCTCCAGGAGAAACTAGAGTTGGGATAGAGACTAAGGAAATGGAAAGACGACAACAAAGCAAGAGCAGACTAACATTGCTTCATGGTTTATATAGATTATGAAAATGATGATGATGACAATTATAACAGCTAACACCTGTTTTTAAGGCACTACCTTTTGTGTTATCTCTCCTGATCTAGGTTCTCGCAGATATTATCTCATATTGACACAGCAGTATTGAGTAATATCTATTATTGTCACATTTTGAATGTGAGTAAATTACATATTTCAGTTAGATAATTTTCTCAGATTCACAGAATGTGAACCCATCCATGTTCATCTTGCATCTAAGACTGTGGTCTTTCCATTACACTATGTAGGGAAGGGAGGGAAGATCAATAGAAGGTGAGAGGATGGGAAGTGTGCAAGAGAAGAAAGAGCAAAGAAACATAATGAAGAATGAAGTTGGTTCTTAGAAGAAGGCAGGCCCCAGGTGAGGAATGGAGGCAGTGAGTTAATGCGCAGAGTGGGCAAGGATGATAAAGTCATGAGGAAGTAAGAAAGTTGCAGGTGGACTAAAAGGTCAGAACTTATGCTATGGAAGAAATTCATACAATGGATGGGAAGAGACCATGAGAAAGGGAAGGAGAAGCAGTACAATTGAGAGATCCCAGGGTAAAATGACAACCATGAAGAGCCCCAATGAATTTTACAAAACTGGTCCACTTAGGCATTTAACTTGGATTCCTCTGACTCTGGCCTCTCCACAGAAGCCAACATCATCTCTGGCCCTTGAAGTTCCCAAGGCAGGAAAGTAATACAAGGTCTGAGATGTGAGCTGAGGCATCACTGTTGGTCTATCTAGCCAACATCAGCACTGTGAATGCAAAGCTCTGCCTTTCCTGCCAAAAAAAAAAAAAAAAAACAGTGGAAAGGGATTGCATAACACTAAGGAGAGAGGAAAGAAGAAAAGAATGTAGGTCAGAAGGAGAGCCACTGGGTCCAGGCTGTAGAATTACAGAGAATTTTCAAGACCAATCTTTTATTTTATAGATGGGAAAACTGAGATCCAGGAAGAACAGAAGTTCTGCTCTATATCTCTCAGCAAATTGAGACCAAAGTCAAACCCCATTCCATAATTCTCCTCAGTGTGCTCTCTGCCACCCCATCTGTGAGAGGAAGGGGAAGAAGAGGCCCAGGGAATGCAGGCATCTGGATAATTGAAAGAATGTTAAGGGCCAGCTTGCTCTTCTGCAGTTCCCCATGGCAGGGGCGTTCTCCTGCAGGCAGATCTCATTCAGGAAGCTCAGGTTGTAAGAGACTGTGGGTTTAAGCAGGTGCTGCTATTTCTGTTCTGCTCCTTGTCTATTTTCAACCACAGGATGCTGTAGGAAGGACTTGTGAAACAGTAGCTTTGCTGTTCCTTCATTTTTTCCTTCCCCAATTCAGTCACCCCTTCTGCAAACCACAACTCCAACTTTGGCTTATTCCTGTAGATTAGGGTGCTCCAACCCTTCACAGGCTGATCTGTGATGATGTGCTACCTGTCTTAAATGAATCACTCTGGCTTATGCAGGAAAAGGTAAGGAGGCAACCTCATATGAGCTCTCTGTGAGGGCACCCTGTAGATACCTCAAACGAATATCAATAAGCCTCCCAGCAGCTGGGGCTCAATATGTGTTTGCTGAGTCAATGAATGGATGAATGAATAAATGAATGACTAAAGACTGAAGCACTTCTCTTTAATTTATAAGTGGGAACACTTAAGGCCAGTAAGTCCAATAAGTGAAAAGATTTTCCAAATGTTTTGCATGTGAATGACAGTGCCAAAACCAAAAGCGGGTCTTTAGAAGAAGCTCAGACATCAAGGACAGGAAAAATGAAGCAGGATAATGAAAGGGAGAGAAAACGGAGAGAAATTGTGGGCTCCTCCAGAATCAATGAATCTCACACAAAGAAATGGCCAGTGGGACCAGCAGCATGTGCACTAGGCAATCACGAGAAATCATATGAAAGAAACATAATTTAGAAAGAGCAGTTGATGCCAGAAGCGCCATTTGAAGAGTTTTCCTTTAAAAGGGTGCAAAGGAAAGGGTGGTCTAGTGGGCTGACCTGCTCCTCTGGCCCAATGAGAACAGAGAACAGACAGGTGCTTCTTCCCCTGAATTATCTCTGAGCTTGAGTAAGGGCTCATGGTAGAACAGGGAAGGGCTGGAATTATCTCTCTAGCAAGAAGGATTTCTTGAAAATCAATCTCAATGAAAAACGGCAACAGGTAATTCCAGAAGAGCTTTTGTTTGTTTCCCTAAAGTAACTGTAGAAGAATTAAATCCACACTTGAGAGGGCAGCAGATCACTGTTTTATAGGAGGTATGATCTGGCGTGGTACAAAGTGCATTGGATGAATATGCTCTGCTTTTAGCTCTATCGGTGGATTTGAGAGGAATCACTTTCTGCCTTGAAGCCTCAGTTTCCCTGTCTACAAAATGCCAGTGCTTTGCAAGATTTTTGAAGTCACAACCTACTTTCTTTTGTCTCTATTTCTCCTTTGTAAATATTTACAACATCTGTCATTCCTTCTTACTGTGGGAAATCACTGGGGGTAGAAAAATCACTTCTCATTTAATTACTGTTACCTGGGTAATAAGGGAGAGGTTCTTCAAAAAGAGAACCAGGAGCTCTGGGAGGAAACCAGTTTAGAAAAGTGTTGGTTATTGCTTAATAATTAGTCAGACTCTGAGGTCCTTAAAACAAAAACACGATGATATTGAGACGATTCTGAATGCTTTTACATTTTAGTTCCTGGCAAGCCCCCTTCCTCGTATGCATAGGCAAAATTGCTTCTTTAACCAAGGTCAGGTTAAATGGACTGGACGTGGACAGCTCTGCATTTGGCTGCAAGCCACTCAGAGCTTAATAACCATTGCATTTCGTCCTGTGAACTTTGTGACTCAGGTCGGTTTCACATTTCTTTATGAGCGCTCTTTCTGCAAATGCCTTTCCTCACAAAGAGCATTTCTAAAGGTTGAATACGGTGATTAGTGACACATACGCACTTAATCTTCCCCAGTCTTTCCCTGTCTGTGGCTCCCCTCCGTGCTTTTAGTCCTTCGAGTTTTATGCCTGTATCAAGGAAATGTTTTCATCTGTCTCACTGCTATTTTCTTTTCTGTCTTATAAATCCTTAAAGAAATGTAGTGTGAGTGAATTTAGTGAGAGGCCGGATGGATGACTCCAGAGAATGAATTCTCTTCATCTGAAGAACAGTCTCTGTACACAGAGAAGCAAATAGCATCTTCCAATTCTATCAATGTGATTATTAAGCATGTATAAAGCTTTTCCCTCTTTTACTATAACAGCTACAAGCAGTTTAATTAGTTGGTTTTCACCCCAGAGTTGTAAAGATAGATGATTCAATTTATTCACTCTTAGATTAAATGCGCATTTGAACCTAAGCACTCTGATAGAGTACCTAGAGTGCTCGGCTTGGTGTCAAATGCCCTGGGTTAACCTTTGGGGCCTGCAGTCTTTAAGCCACACCACCTACTACAAATCAGTTCATGATTCAGGGTTAAAAAAAAAAAATGCACATTGTGATACCAACAGAGCATGCACTCTCAATGACAAGGAGAAAATCTGCTTTCCCAAGGGGGTGAAGATTCGTTCTAACAACAACAAAAAAAAAACCTCACTCTTTATATACAAAACGTGGACTTTCATAATGCATAGAAATAGATACTCAGTATATCCATGATATTAAAATTTTATAGAAAGGGGGGGCAATTAGGAAAAAAAAGTCTAAAATTTCTCCTCAGGAGGTATAATAATGAAAAAAGTTGAGAATCCATGAAACAGAATAGGGACGGAATATCCTTTGAGCACCTACTGTGTTGCAGCCCTCATGCTACCATTAAGCCTCACAACAACGCTGTAAGGGAGCTGTGGATAAGTGTCTTTATTTCATACAAGATTCAGGATAGGAGGCAACTCAGATAATATGTGCCAAATACCCTTTAGCAATAAAATTCTGTACAAATATAAGGTGTTATTTCAGGTACTAGTAATTTCTTAATAGTGTACATAGCAGTTAGCAATCGTTGTAAAATAAACTACCCAAAGCTAATGACTTAAAACAATAACCATTTTTTTTGCTCACCATTCTGTTGGTCCGCAAATGAAGCTGGGTTCAGCTGAGCAGTTCTGGGATTGGCCAGGTTCCCTCACAGACCTGCAGAAAGTGACTGATCATGCAGGCAGCTCTGCTCCTGCGGGTTGGCTGACTGTTGGCTGTGGCAATGGGGATGCCTAGGACTGGTGCCTATCATGCTCCAGAAGGTCAGCCCCACATTGTATTCCCAGGGTAGCAGCAGGGTTCCAAGAGCCCGGCTGAAGTGGAAAAGACCTCTTGAGGTCTAGGCTTAAAATCAACCCAGTCATTTCAGCTATAAAACATTTGTCCAGAGCAAATCCCAAGGCCAAAACATGCAGTAGAAGTTTCATGCAGTAGAAGGAATTACATTTCTTGATGAGACAGGCTACAAAGCCACATCGCACAGGGTATGAATGAATTGCAGGCTTTAGGATAAACAGTCCTTCTCATCACACTAAAGGGGTAACGTAGTCACTGCCTTGTCTATCTTGGGACAAAGAACGTACCTTTAAAACAGTAAATGATGATATAAATATTAATTGTTACCATCCTCTGGCTTTTGATTTTTAAACCACACTTGGAATGTGCGAGCAAAGGAGCTGACACAACGTCCCCTTATATAAATGTTATGGAATAGTGGCAAAACAAGCACTTGCTAAATAGCTCCATAAGAGTTTGAGAAGAGAAACAGTCCTTTTCCAAATCTTACTTTAAATACCTTCCTTTTTAGAATGGTAGTCTAATAGACATGCTAACTATTAATCTTAAGTTCCCAAGTTTTATTCAAGCATTAAGTTAGGGCATCAAAAAGTTGAGCGCTTAGACACCATTATATCAGCTTTGCACAAAATTGTCTGCCCTGAGTTATGATTTAATGTCATACCCTCTGCCTTTATGGAGGATTAGTATGTGAGTCACCCAAGAGAAGAATATATCTATATCTTTTGTAAAATTCTGGTTGTAAAGTACATTGAATTATCTTTGTATTTCCTTTACATGTAGGTGTGCATGCTAAATTTCTGGTTGGGTTAAGATTCAGAAAGAATTTTCTCTGTTGATGGATTTGTATGTTTTCTATTATTGTGTAATTTCAAATGTTTATCTTTATAGCTTAGCTGCCAGAAAATAAACTAATTGTCATTGTACTATAATCTTGTCAACTTAAGTGTCTGAAAGTGCCAATTCTATCTGCTTTTTCTCAAATGCATTTTCAAATAACTTTATATGTTATTTCTCCTACTTGCCTTGACTGCTAAGTCACCTTAAGCTGTTTCAAAAGAAGTCAAAGGATATATTTAAAATATCTTTGTTTTTTAAGTGAACTAGTGTCCTGGGGAGATGTTTGCATAATTATAAGTTTGGGTTTGAAAGATTAGCCCTTCAGATGCTATTTTTATCACTCTATATACAAAGACTATGTTAAGCTGCTTCCACATGGATGGGGGCGCCTGGGTTTTGCTCTTTGATCCTGATAATTTTACTTTCCTGAATTGTGGTTATCTGCATTGAAGAGTCTTTCTACTGGCTTATGCTTTTTTTCTATAACAATATACATCTTTTTTTTATATATAGCAATATGAGATTTACTAGAATTACCAATTATATTTAATAATACACGATTGAGCTAAAGATTTAAAGTGCTGTGAAACTTTCCTAGCTTTTTTTTTTTTTTTTTTTTAAGACGGAGTCTCCCTCTGTCGCCCGGGCTGGAGTGCAGTGGCCAGATCTCAGCTCACTGCAAGCTCCGCCTCCTGGGTTCATGCCATTCTCCTGCCTCAGCCTCCGGAGTAGCTGGGACTACAGGCGCCCACCACCTCACCCGGCTAGTTTTTTGTATTTTTAGTAGAGACGGGGTTTCACCAGGTTAGACAGGATGGTCTCGATCTCCTGACCTCATGATCTGCCCATCTCGGCCTCCCAAAGTGCTGGGATTCCAGGCTTGAGCCACCGCGCCCAGCCTTTCCCTGG
This sequence comes from Piliocolobus tephrosceles, assembly GCF_002776525.5. Lineage (NCBI taxonomy): Eukaryota > Metazoa > Chordata > Mammalia > Primates > Cercopithecidae > Piliocolobus > Piliocolobus tephrosceles. Next base: position 19,956,740 of record NC_045447.1, on the reverse strand, counting down.
CTTTAAATTGGTTTTCCCTTTGATAATCTTCATGTTGGTTGCAACTTCTAAAATGCACTTACATTTCTGGTTGTCATTAGTTCAGCAGCTCTATGGGGGCTGCTCTAAACTTGAAGTCAGATCAGTTGAGTGTTAAACCTTATCCTTAGTGTTTGCTGCTGTTTCTTGTGGGTTTTCATCATAGTGGTCAAAAAATATTGACTGACTGACTGAATAGGTGTTCAGTTTACATCTTTGTCACTGTCAGGGAGATTCCTGGCCACTCTGGCCAAACTATCTCAATCATGCTATGGGCATGAAATGACATGCTTTACAAGTTGGTTGCAAAAACTGGGTAAGATAATGGCCATAAAAAACTGCAGTGAACTATGAAGCATTGTAGATGTGGATGTGCATGAGAAAGAATTCTCTTCCTCTTTGGCTTTCTCCTCTTCCTCATCTCTAACATTGATCTTATCATTATGACTCACGGTTTTATTCTGAAAACAGACTCAAGATATTGTCCTCTAGAGCTGTTTTTGGAGCAATGCACAGGAATGTTCTGAAAGTTCACTGATTAAAGCACACCTGTACAAGGAGGTCTTCTACATCCAGGTCAACTCCACCCTGGACTGGTTCAGTGAAAGCAGAAGATGCTTACAAATATGAGTCCTGCCATTACATTGCTTCAGCTCTACAGCTACATTGAGTCTGTTAAGCCCTTTGACTGAAGGAAGAATGTGACATTTATCTTTCATTGTCATATGCCATCAACTTCTTCCCATTTGGGGGAGTATGAAAGCAGGGGAGATGGCGATGAGTGGGAGAAGGAGAGACACACAAAGACAAAAGTACCCAAGACCTGTTTTCTTACATCACTATGAAATCTAATGGACACTGAACTAGATAGAAACAGAGAAAAAGGTCTAAAATAATAATAATTAATAATAAAGATATTTGTGTATTAAATAAAACTAGAGTCGGATACAGATAATGAAGTCACAACTGGGGAATTATGCAGACTTTCAGGGGATATCTGAGACCCACGGGCTGCTCCTCAGTGGTAGGAAGGAAATATCTGAGACTGTAAATAGAGCACTAGATTTTTAAAGTCCTGGATCCTAACCTTGGGTAAGACTTTATAGTTCTTTGAACCTCAGTTTCATTTATCTGTAAACTCAAAGTTTAATACAAGGTGGGCTCTAAGATTTCATTCAAGCCTCAAAGACCATGACTCTGTCCATAAATTTGTGCAAACAAATGCCACATGTTTTTGGTGACCACGTCTCAAATTCTATCTCTAATTTGAGATAGAATAAGTGGACACAAAGAGTTGCAGTCCAGTCACTCTAAAGTTAACTCTTTCTTTGTTATTTTTAATGTGACATTTGTGTATTTTTCTAGCTTCTGAAGGGGCTTCTGTGCTTATCTCACTTATAGTGATTGTTAAAAGGTATGGGCCGGGAAGAAGGGGCTTGCCTCTCAGGGACCCAACAGAGACTCAGGCAGAGCTAGTAGGAAAAATACATTTTATTAAAATTGTCATTAATTTTGTGTTTAGTTACAGCATGTATTTATCAAAAGAAAACACAAACTCCCATTAAAAAGCAGAAACTGAGCACAATGACATCACACTGAAAAATGTTTGTGTCTTTCTCTTGCGCAAACCTATGACCTGCCCCTCACTGGTAGTAACAAAACACGATTATTTTTTAACATTTTCTCATCAGCCTGACTGATGGTGGATTCCCAATATTTGTGGAAATGAACTGAATCCCTCTTATCTGTTTCTTAAGTGAAAGTCTATTTGAAAAATAAGGCCACTCTGTTTATGTGAAACAGGGGATGAAGAGAGGAAGCAGAGCAGATCCTTAATCCACCAAGTTCTTTATCTTGCATTTTTTTCCTCTCAAATGCCTTTGCAGAGAGATGGATTTTTTGGTGGCCATAAAGCTAAAAAAACACACTGTGAAATATTTAACATATAATCATTTTACACTATACAGTTCATCAATAAAAGCAGTAATGGAGTGTTGTGTAATAAATTAAATATGAATGTAGTTGGAAGTAACAGTGGTTCCAGGCATCAGCTACATGTCCCATTAGAGCCAAGGCAGACAGGTATAATATTTGTTGAATAAACAGCTACTATCGACAAGCAGAAAAGGGGGAAGGCAAACAATCAAGAAATGTCATTGTGATTTTTTAAAAAGTAAAGAAAATATATTTATTTACCCTGCATTAGGAATACATCAGAATTGTGCTGGTTTTCAGTAAGACAAACAATTACTAAGACAAAAATTAGGTTGAATCATCACAAACTACTATTTATATAGGTCAAAAATAGTTGGATATTTTGGAATGTTCACATGCTTTAACCTAAAACTATGTACATAAAGCAGTGCTAGTCACTGTGCAATTTCAAAGATTGAATGTAGTCTTTATTATATTATTGTATACTATTTTATTCCCTTGAGAATGTGAAGAGGCTTATCAAAATATTCATAATAAAATGAAAAAACACAAATTGATTGAAATAAGAGAATCTAAAACTTATATGGAAATTCAAGATCAGGGAAAATTCAGATTATACAGATCCTATGTTCTTGCCAGTTATTAAAATGGATACAAAATATGACTCTGAGCATTCTAGCAGCCAAGACAAGGTAGAAGAAGTAAAAAGAATACTGCTTTTGCATATAAGTAAAAAGCCTACAAAAAGAAGATTTATGTCACAGAGGTCTGAGTAACACATGGAAATGAGGGATAGAGTGAATTAAATACTTTTAGTACCAGGACTTGAAATCATCTAGTAGCGTTTTGTTGTTGTTTTGGTTGTGGTGGTGTTTTACATATTTATTTGTTTGTTCATTTTTAATTTTCAGACGAAATACTAGAGAATGAGGATCAAATGGGAGGGTTTTAGAGGAAAAAATGTGAAGAAAGTATCATTTGATTGTGCTCTCAAAAGTGCATTAAAAAACCCTGTGATCCCTAAAGAACAACCCCTAGAAACAGGAAAGCTAGAAAGTGGTAGGCTATTGTGAGAAAAAAAAAATAGAAATGACCCAGAGATTTACACCTGCCCCTCACTAAAAGGACTGGGAAGGAGACATGAGATCAGGCCAACAAGATAAGGAAATCAGCTCTGTGCTGGCCATTTCAAAAAGAAAATTGTATAAGGTAATGGTATTAACAAATACTGTATTTAGTATATGCCAGACGTGATTCTGAGTACTTCACATACATTGACTCATTAAATTCTTACAATAACCTTTGAGGTAGGAAATATATTCACATTTTACAGATGAGGAAACTGAAGCATGAACAGTTGTGTAACTTTCCCAAGACCACCCAGCTAGCAAGTGCCAGACCTAGGTTTCAAAGCTGGCAGTTCAAAGCCTATGCTGTCAATGGCTGCGTCAGTGGTGATCCTGGGTAAGTTCTGCCTCTCTTGTATCTGCTATCTTTCATGTCTATAGGCCTTTAGGAGACCTACCAAACAATTCAACATGTATTCAGTTGCACCCATAATGCACAAACATAGGCAACAAATGGTTTGTCAACTGGAAGAAGAGACACTCACACGACAAGGTGTTGTCAGAGAATGGCACAATAGAATACAACTCAAGGGGCTGTGAAATGTGGTGGTTAAAAGCAAGGGTTCTGAAGCCAGAGAGATGGTTTGACTACTTGTAATTTACTGCCAAGGAAACCTCCAAGATGTTCTCTAATCCCTCCTAGCTTCAATTATCTAAATCATTAAGCAGGGACAACAGTGTCAGTCTCACTGAGTTTGTGTATGGATTAAATGCGATATTATATAAAAAGCATTTTTTAGCATGTTTTCTGGAAGACAGTAGCTCACAACAAAGGGTACCAGTGGGGGGTGTTGGTGGTGGGGATGACTAGGATACACAGACAGAGGCACAAGCCCCCACACAAGGATTAATGACTCGCGTTACTTTAGCTGAAGCTCTGCGAATAGAGCAGAGAATACCACGCTTGATCTAAACTGAGAGACTGCTGGGCTCAAGTATTCATCAATGGGTAAAGACAGAGCACAGCAATGAGACCTCATTCACTATTTCAGGACAACTCCCTTTTACAGGTTGAGAAAAAATATCAACATAGCCCCTTTCAGGTTTTTCACTTCAGTTTTATGGATGTCACTAAACCATAGGGCACTGTAGCTGAATGAGCCCACAGAATCTAACTAATCTAGCTCCTTTACTCTAGAGTATGTGGAAACTGAGGCTTATAAACAAATGAATTGTTCAACGTTCCAGGGCAACTTAAGGAAGACCTGGTCAGTTCCTCTCACTCTAGAATTATTTTTCGTGTTCATTTGTTTGCTACCCTAGCCTGTCCCATTGAGACAATCATTCTCTCATTGATAATGATTAGAGGTGGCCTGTGATAAGCACTAGGAAAACAGAGATGAAAATCTGTGTGTGAGTGAGTGTCTATGTGGTATATGTTTACTCATAGCTGAGAAAGATATATACCCCTCAGCAAACTGGGGAAGTGAAAAAGGATTGAACCAGAGAAGTTATAAAAACATTCACCAATTTTATAAGGATGGTAGTGAAGGGCCATCTAATCTGTATGGCATTGGAAATGGTCGGGAAAAGCCTCTGGAAACAGTCAATGACAAAGCTGAGAAGAAAAGGTGTAACTACGAGAAGAGGAACAGGACATTGTTTCCAGAAAGGGATGTAAAAAGGAATGAAATCAGACATTCCTATATAGAAATCATGGACCCCACAGTCAGAGAAGTCAGACACATTCAGCTGCAAAGGCTGCCCGGATGCATTATAATATAATATCGTCTGCCTTACTCCCAATCTTCTCCCAAATAACACTGCTATTAATTCAACCTTCAAGACAAAGAATATCAGGCACAGGGAAATTGAACAGGGAAGCTGAACAACCTTCCCATGTTGTGTAATAAGTATGAGACCTTGAATTCAAAACCCAGCATCCTGACTCCAGATTCTGTGCATAGTCTTAACTACCTTAATTACCATGCAGCACACTTCTCTGAGGTCAAAACCACTAGAAAGTGAGTCTACCTTACATAGAAACATAATTCCAGCGAAAAGCATGCAAAAAGTTCAGTTTGGCATATGCAACTAAAATACATTAATATAAATATATTTTAGCTTTTAGAGCCAGAATTTATTTAATAATTTTAACTGCAAGCTAATTCATAAAATGATGAGAAAATGAACCAGGTCTTGATTTTTTAACAGTAATTTTTCTGACAAAATTGTATGATCAAATGAAATGAAATCCTTCACTTTCCATTTAATTTTCATATCATGATTAGGAAGAAAGGTAATTTTTGTAAAAATATTTGAGAGATTCATCATTTTTCCCCTGAGACTTCTCCTAAGCTTTTGATATTCAAATATTTCTCTTTTGAAGCTTCTAATCATCTTCCATGTTGATTTTCTTTTTTTCAATTGTTAATTGGTCGAACTCAGCCAAATCCTTATTTGCGAATGGCTTAGGATGTGTTTCTAGCAAACCTTAGCATCACTTTCATCAACTTCATGATATTGTGTAGCTTTCACAGGACTACAATTTCACTTAACAAGTGAAATGCATTGTATTCTCATTATGATGCTAGTGCTCAAAATATTTTATAAAATCATGACAGCCTAAACAACAACAAAAAAGTTATTTATATCAGATGGGAAGAAATGGAGTAGACATCTTGGCAGAGGTTAATTTTGTTTTTGTTTTTGTTTTGAGATGGAGTCTCGCTCTGTCACCCAGACTGGAGTGTAGTGGTGTGATCTCAGCTGACTGCAAGCTCCGCCTCCAGGGTTCACACCACTCTTTGCCTCAGTCTACTGAGTAGCTGGGACTACAGGTGCCCGCCACCACACCTGGCTAACTTTTTTGTATTTTCTTTGGTAGAAACGGGGTTTCACCGTGTTGGCCAGAATGGTCTCAATATCCTGATCTTGTGATCTACCCGCCTTGGCCTCCCAAAGTACTGGGATTACAAGTGTGAGCCACCACACCCGGCAGACAGAGGTTAATTTTATAACAATAATTTTATTGAATATTTTTGTGTAAAGAAGACATTAGCACAATCATAACTAACTGAACTTAAGTAATAAACACGCATATAACAAGGATTCACATATATACAAATGCCTTGAAATTCCCAAGGGTCTCAAAACTGCCAAAGTGAAAAACAGGACCCCATCTGCTCAATTTGAAAAAAGGAACATCTTGGGGGGAAAAAAAAAAGCAGAAAAAAGATATCTTTTTCTTTCTTTCTTTCTTTTTTTTTTTTTTTTATTATACTTTAAGTTCTAGGGTACATGTGCACAATGTGCAGGTTTGTTACATATGTATACATGTGCCATGTTGGTATCCTGCACCCATCAACTCGTCATTTACATCAGGTATAACTCCCAATGCCATCCCCCTCCCTCCCATAATAGACCCCGGTGTGTGATGTTCCCCTTCCCATGTCCAAGTGATCTCATTCTTCACTTCCCACCTATGAGTGAGAACATGTGGTATTTGGTTTTCTGTTCTTGTGATAGTTTGCTGAGAATGATGGTTTCCAGCTGCACCCATGTCCCTACAAAGGACACGAACTCATCCTTGTTTATGGCTGCATAGTATTCCATGGTATATGTGCCACATTTTCTTCATCCAGTCTCTCACTGATGAACCTTTGGGTTGATTCCAAGTCTTTGCTATTGTGAATAGTGTCACAATGAACATACGTGTGCATGTGTCTTTATAGCAGCATAATTTATAATTATTTGGGTAAATACCCAGTAATGCGATGGCTGGGTCATATGGTATTTCTAGTTCTAGATCCTTGAGGAATCGCCATACTGTTTTCCATAATGGTTGAACTAGTGTACAATCCCACCAACAGTGTAAAAGTGTTCCTATTTCTCCACATCCTCTCCAGCACCTGTTGTTTCCTGACTTTTGAATGATTGCCATTCTAACTGGTGTGAGATGGTATCTCATTGTGGTTTTGATTTGCATTTCTCTGATGGCCAGTGATGATGAGGATTTTTTCATGTGTCTGTTGGCTGTATGAATGTCTTCTTTTGAGAAATGTCTGTTCATATCCTTTGCCCACTTTTTGATGGGGTTGTTTGTTTTTTTCTTGTAAATTTGTTTGAGTACTTTGTAGGTTCTGGATATCAGCCCTTTGTCAGATGAGTAGATTGCAAAAATTTTCTCCCATTCTGTAGGTTGCCTGTTCACTCTGAGGGTAGTTTCTTTTGCTGTGCAGAAGCTCTTTAGTTTAATTAGATCCCATTTGTCAATTTTGGCTTTTGTTGCCATTGCTTTTGGTGTTTTAGACATGAAGTCCTTGCCCATGCCTATATCCTGAATGGTATTACATAGGTTTTCTTCTAGGCTTTTATGGTATTAGGTCTAACATTTAAGTCTCTAATCCATCTTGAATTAATTTTCGTATAAGGAGTAAGGAAAAGATCCAGCTTCAGCTTTCTGCTTCTAGATAGCCAATTTTCCCATCACCATTTATTAAATAGGGAATCCTTTCCCATTTCTTGTTTTTCTCAGGTTTATCAAAGATCAGATGGCTGTAGATGTGTGGTATTATTTCTGAGGGCTCTGTTCTGTTCCACTAGTCTATATCTCTGTTTTGGTACCAGTACCATGCTGTTTTGGTTACTGTAGCCTTGTAGTATAGTTTGAAATCAGGTAGCGTGATGCCTCCAGCTTTGTTCTTTTGACTTAGGATTGTCTTGGCAATGCGGGTTCTTTTTTGGTTCCATATGAACTTTAAAGCAGTTTTTTTCCAATTCTGTGAAAAAACTCATTGGTAGCTTGACGGGGATAGCATTGAATCTATAAATAACCTTGGGCAGTATGGCCATTTTCACAATATTGATTCTTCCTATCCATGAGCATGGTATGTTCTTCCATTTGTTTGTGTCCTCTTTCATTTCACTGAGCAGTGGTTTGTAGTTCTCCTTGAAGAGGTCCTTCACATCCCTTGTAAGTTGGATTCCTAGGTATTTTATTCCCTTTGAAGCAATTGTGAATGGAAGTTCATTCATGATTTGACTCTCTGTTTGTCTGTTACTGGTGTATAAGAATGTTTGTGATTTTTGCACATTAATTTTGTATCCTGAGACTTTGCTGAAGTTGTTTATCAGCTTAAGGAGATTTTGGGCTGAGATGATGGGGTTTTCTAAATGTGCAATCATGTCATCTGCAAACAAGGACAATTTGACTTCCTCTTTTCCTAACTGAATACCCTTTATTTCTTTCTCTTGCCTGATTGCTCTAGCCAGAACTTCCAATACTATGTTGAATAGGAGTGGTGAGAGAGGGCATCCCTGTCTTGTGCCAGTTTTCAAAGGGAATGCTTCCAGTTTTTGCCCGTTCAGTATGATATTGGCTGTGGGTTTTTTCATGAATATCTCTTATTATTTTGAGATATGTTCCATCAATACCGAATTTATTGAGCGTTTTTAGCATGAAGGGCTGTTGAATTTTATCAAAGGCCTTTTCTGCATCTATTGAGATAATCATGTAGTTTTTGTCTTTGGTTCTGTTTATATGCTGGATTACATTTATTGATTTGCGTATGTTGAACCAGCCTTGCATCCCAGGGATGAAGCCCACTTGATCATGGTGGATAAGCTTTTTGATGTGCTGCTGGATTTGGTTTGCCAGTATTTTATTGAGGACTTTTGCGTTGATGTTTATCAGAGATATTGGTCTAAAATTCTCTTTTTTTTTGTTGTATCTCTGCTAGGTTTTGGTATCAGGATGATGTTGGCCTCATAAAATGAGTTAGGGAGGATTCCCTCTTTTTCTATTGATTAGAATAGTTTCACAAGGAATGTTACCAGCTCCTCCTTGTACCTCTGGTAGAATTCAGCTGTGAATCCATCTGGTCCTAGACTATTTTTGGTTGGTAGGCTATTAATTATTGCCTCAATTTCACAGCCTGCTATTGGTCTATTCAGGGATTCAACTTCTTCCTGGTTTAGTCTTAGGAGAGTGTAATTGTCCAGGAAATTATCCATTTCTTCTAGGTTTTCTAGTTTATTTGCATAGAGGTGTTTATAGTACTCTCTGATGATAGTTTGTATTTCTGTGGGGTCGGTGGTGATATCCCCTTTATCATTTTTTATTGCATCTATTTGATTCTTCTCTCTTTTCTTCTTTATTAGTCTTGCTAGTGGTCTATCAATTTTGTTGATCTTTTCAAAAAACCAGCTCCTGGATTCATTGATTGTTTGGAGGGTTTTTTGTGTCTCTATCTCCTTCAGTTCTGCTCTGATCTTAGATTTCTTGCCTTCTGCTAGCTTTTGAATGTGTTTGCTCTTGCTTCTCTAGTTCTTTTAATTGTGATGTTAGGGTGTCAATTTTAGATCCTTCCTGCTTTCTCTTGTGGGCATTTAGTGCTATAAATTTCCCTCTACACACTGCTTTAAATGTGTCCCAGAGATTCTGGTACATTGTATCTTTGTTCTCATTGGTTTCAAAGAACATCTTTATTTCTGCCTTCATTTTGTTATGTACCCAGTAGTCATTCAGGAGCAGGTTGTTCAGTTTCCATGTAGTTGAGCGGTTTTGATTGAGTTTCTTAGTCCTGAGTTCTAGTTTGATTGCACTGTGGTCTGAGAGGCAGTTTGTTATAATTTCTGTTCTTTTACATTTGCTGAGGAGTGCTTTACTTCCAATTATGTGGTCAATTTTGGCATAAGTGTGATGTGGTGCTGAGAAGAATGTATATGCTGTTGATTTGGGGTGGAGAGTTCTGTAGATGTCTATTAGGTCCACTTAGTGCAGAGCTGAGTTCAATTCCTGGATATCCTTGTTAACTTTCTGCCTCATTGATCTGTCTAATGTTGACAGCGGGGTGTTGAAGTCTCCCATAATTATCCCATTATTGTTCTATGGGAGTCTAAGTCTCTGTAAGTCTCTAAGGACTTGCTTTATGAATCTGGGTGCTCCTGTATTGGGTGCATATATATTTAGGATAGTTAGCTCTTCCTGTTGAATTGATCCCTTTACTATTATGTAATGGCCTTCTTTGTCTCTTTTGATCTTTGATGGTTTAAAGTCTGTTTTATCAGAGACTAGGATTGCAACCCTTGCTTTTTTTTGTTTTCCATTTGCTTGGTAGATCTTTCTCCATCCCTTTATTTTGAGCCTATGTGTGTCTCTGCACATGAGATGGGTCTCCTGAATACAGCAAACTGATGGGTCTTGACTCTATCCAATTTGCCAGTCTGTGTCTTTTAATTGGAGCATTTAGTCCATTTACATTTAAGGTTAATATTGTTATGTGGGAACTTGATCCTGCCATTATGATATTAGTTGGTTATTTTGCTCATTAGTTGATGCAGTTTTTTCCTAGCATCGATGATCTTTACATTTTGGAATGTTTTTGCAATGGCTGGTACCTTTCCATGTTTAGTGCTTCCTTCAGGGTCTCTTGTAGGGCAGGCCTGGTAGTGACAGAATCTCTAAGCATTTGCTTGTCTGTAAAGGATTTTATTTCTCCTTCACTTATGAAACTTAGTTTGGCTGGATATGAAATTCTGGGTTGAAAATTCTTTTCTTTAAGAATATTGAATATTGGCCCCCACTCTCTTCTGGCTTGGAGAGTTTCTGCAGAGACATCTGCTGTTAGTCTGATGGGCTTCCCTTTGTGGGTAACCTGACCTTTCTCTCTGTCTGCCCTTAACATTTTTTCCTTCGTTTCAATTTTGGTGAATCTGACAATTATGTGTCTTGGAGTTGCTCTTCTCGAGGAGTATCTTTGTGGCGTTCTCTGTATTTCCTGAATTTGAATGTTGGCCTGCCTTACCTGGTTGGGGAAGTTCTCCTAGATGATATCCTGAAAAATGTTTTCCAACTTGGTTCCATTTTCCCCCTCACTTTCAGGCACACCAATCAGACATAGATTTGGTCTTTTCACATAATCCCATATTTCTTGGAGGGTTTGTTCATGTTTTTTTCCTCTTTTTTCTCTAGACTTCTCTTCTCACTTCATTTCATTCATTTGATCTTCCATCATTAACACTGTTTCTTCCAGTTGATCGAGTCAGTTACTGAAGCTTGTGCATTTGTCACGTATTTCTCCTGTCATGGTTTTTATCTCTGTCAGTTCATTTATGACCTTCTTTGCATTGATTATTGTAGTTATCCATTCTTCCATTCTTTTTTCAAGATTTTTAGTTTCTTTGCGCTGGTTACATAGTTCCTCCTTTAGCTCTGAGAGGTTTGATCGACTGAAGCCTTTTTCTCTCAACTCATCAAAGTCATTCTCCATCCAGCTTTGATCCATTGCTGGTGATGAGCTGCATTCCTTTGGATGGGGAGATGTGCTCTGATTTTTTTGAATTTCCAGCTTTTCTGCCCTGCTTTTTTTTCCCATCTTTGTGGTTTTATCTGCCTTTGTTCTTTGATGACGGTGATGAACTGATGGGGTTTTGCTGTGGGTGTCCTTTCTGTTTGTTAGTTTTCCTTCTAACAGTCAGGACCCTCAGCTGCAGGTCTGTTGGAGATTGCTTGAGGTCCACTCCAGACCCTGTTTGCCTGGGTATCAGCAGCGGAGGATACAGAAGATAGAATATTGCTGAACAGTGAGTGTTGCTGTCTGATTCTTGCTCTGGAAGCTTTGTCTCAGGGGTGTACCCCGCCTTGTGAGGTGTGAGGTGTCAGTCTTCACCTAGTGGGGGATGTCTCCCAGTTAGGCTACTCAGGGGTCTGGGACCCACTTGAGCCGGCAGTCTGTCCATTCTCAGATCTCAACCTCTGTGCTGGGAAATCCACTGCTCTCTTCAAAGCTGTCAGACAGGGTCATTTACCTCTGCTGAGGTTTCTGCTGCTTTTGTTTAGCTATGCCCTGTCTCCAGAGATGGAGTCTGCAGAGATAGGCAGGCCCCCTTGAGCTGTGGTGGGCTCCACCCAGTTTGAGCTTCCTGGTGGCTTTGTTTACCTACTTAAGCCTCAGCAATGGCAGGTACCCCTCCCCCAGCCTCGCCGCTGCCTTGCAGTTAGATCTCAGACTGCTGTGCTAGCAAGGAGGGAGGCTCTGTGGGTGTGGGACCCTCCCGTCCAGGTGTGGGATATAATCTCCTGATGTGCCGTTTGATAAGGCCCTTGGTAAAGCGCAGTATTAGGGTGGGAGTTACCCAATTTTCCAGGTGTTGTGTGTCTCAGTTTCCCTTGGCTAGGAAAAGGGATTCCCTTCCCCCTTGCACTTCCCAGGTGAGGCGATGCCTCGCTCTGCTTCAGCTCTCTCTGGTCGGGCTGCACCAGCTGACCAGCACCGATTGTCCGGTACTCCCCAGTGAGATGAACCTGGTACTTCAGTTGAAAATGCAGAAATCACCCATCCTGTGTGTCACTCACATTGGGAGATGGAGGCTGGAGCTGCTCCTATTCAGCCATCTTGCTCCAGGATCCCAAAAAAGATTTTATAAATAGAGTTGTATTTTTTATGTACATTCACTGTATATAACACAGCTCCTATTAAAGCATATCATCAAATTTATGTGGAGTACAGATTTTTTCCAGTACTTTGATGACTGAGTACCTGCTGTGAGCTGCCCAGAGACAGTGCTTTTCCAGGGAGTTGAACTCAATGACTTGAAGTTCCCTTTGCCTAGAGTAGATAAAGGACTTTTGAAATTCCCTACCTTGTGGGCACCATCCTTCTCCCAGTGAAAAATAAATAATTATCTCTGTCTTCTTGATCTGAAGCTCACATTTAGAGCTAGGGAGCAGACATTTTAATGAAGAAACTGAACGACATCAGTGCTATCCATCAGTAATTCTTGGTTTAGAGGGTATCCCAAAAGTCCAGTTAATTCCTCATTGTCAATGAAGAGAAGCAACAGAGGTGTATTCTTCAATTCAAGGACAGTAATGTTGGTGGAGAGATTCTGTCTTCCCTGTTATGCCCGGTGCCTTTCTACAAAACTGGTTTGTGTGCAAAGAGCTGGCCATCTGTTGTGTCTGGGCATGCAGTGCATATGTCTGAGCATAGAAGAAGAAATTCAGACTCTCAGTTTTACAGAACTGAATTCCAGAATTTTTTATGTGTCAGGAGCTTTCTGGAGCCAAGAAGTAAAGGAACAAATGTTTTCAGTGGACTGTTCTTTCAGTTTACATGTTAGGCTTGGAATCCATAAACCCCTCTATTCCCAAACTGTGACTCAACTCTGCTCAAGTCCACACATTTTTATTAAGTGTATCATTTTTTTTTTTACCCACCATCATAAGAAACAGCACACACATAAACAGGCATGGGTATGCATGCAGACACATACACACTCACACACCCGCTTCCCTGCCCACACACACAAACTCTAGCTTTCATTTGCTGTACAGATTGTATATTCTAGGCACTGTGGTAAAATGTTTATGTTCCTTACCTCTTAATACATACACCAACTCTGGGAGGAAGGTGTTTTTATTCCCACTCCACAATAAAGAAACTGAGGCTAAGCAGAATTAAGAAACGTATCTAAAATCACAGTGCTAACCAACTCTATAGAACTAGAATTTGAAACCAGATCTCCCTGATTCAAAGCCTATCATCTAAAGGTTTGTCTTTTGATGAAACATGATATGCAGGTGTGTACATATGTGTGTATAGTACTATTAATATAAAATATTTGAAACGTATAAGAGGTGAGAACATCAGCTTATTGGGAATATATTGCTGTAGGGATTCATTGAAGTCTGAACTCATAGACTCTCGGAATTACAAGGGACATCAGATGACCTTAAATTACCCTGCTACACAAATATCTGTACTGGATAGTAATCAGAAAGGGTGATTCCAAGAGTCTATTTCAACTCTGAGATGTTATTATCTTAATTATTACATGGTATCAGTTGCTCCTTTTCAGATTACAGCATCTATATCTCCAGGGGTGTGCCAAGAATCAATGTTACAGGATAATAAGTATTCCAAAGGCTACATTAAAACAAAAAGACATATTGTTCAATTTAATACAAAGTTTGCATGGGATGTTAACATAAAGCAGGACTTTAAATCCATTTTGTACCTTTAGAATTCATTTTGAGCTACACTTCCTTAGATTCCTATGCATACATACTTATGGCCTTGTGTCATAACATTTCGTGGAGGAGGAGAAATGATGAGCAAGCTCTCAAATATCATCTGATTAAAATTATTTCACTATCATTTCTAATTCATAGAATGTGTTTCCATATTTTGAATTGAGATCTGCCTTTCCTTGCATCTCTAAATATTGAAAATCCCTCTGTTGTAAATGCCCAATCCTTTCACTAAACATAATTTTCAGAATAGTATATAATTCTCTCTTTGTCCAGCCAAAGTCTTGAAGCAGATTTTGTCTGGGCAGTCAAATGGTTCCTCAGTCATATTCAGATCATTTGACCAGTGCAACTCACTCCTCTGAACCATGTAGAACCCAAATTACACAACCTTCCTGGCACAAAGCCAGCATTCCACCAGTTCTGTGACCCAGGGAAGACCATTCCTTTTATAGCTGGACAGCATGAAAAATGCAAACTGGTCATATCTAATGTTGACTGTTCTGGTTGGTGAACAGAAGCTCAGAGCTATGACATTTTGGAGCACTTGACCTTATCCTGGAAGTGAGTGCCCTACAGCATTCCTGTGCCTCTTTTAAAATAACATAACATCTGCAATCTCTGAAATGAGCCAGGCCTCCAATCCCATTATATCTCCTGCAAGCTAATATGTTGTCTGTTTAATTGTTGTGAGTACATTTCAGAATTGAGCAACTGTGTACGAGCAGCATCCTGAGTAGGATGAGCCACTGTTCTCTCCAATAAAGGATAAGGATCTAAACAATAAGCTAGGGATGGTTATGCCATAAAGAGTCACCTTTGACCTCCTAGAGAGTGTCATAATGCAACAAGAAAAGTTTCATAAGTGGGAGAAATCCATGTCCCAGGGCTTTAATACTCTCTATCATCACTAAGTAGCTTATCGACACCAGCCAGTCCTGGCTAAAGAAACTGCAAGGACAAACTCGCTCCTGGCATTCCAGCCTCTCCGTTACCCAGCCCATTGCCCTTCCTAGTCTAGTCTCCTCCTGCATTCCAACGCTCCTTGCTGTATCTTGAGCATGCGTTCATGCCTCAGCACATTTGCAGGGACTGTTTTCTCTGCCTCAGATGCTCTCCCTCAGCTTGGCAAATTCCCTATTCATCCTTCCTGATCCAAATTAATTAAGCTTGAGCTTTGGAGACACATTGAGCTGGGTTTGAATTCTTACATTCTAATTGGTGTGTGACTCAGGTAAACTATCTCTGCATTTGTAAATTGAGTACAACAATAATTATGTTATATAATTGCTATGATTAGCACATTAAATGAAATTTTTGAAATTATTAGTAAAATGCTTATCACATAGTTGACACATGGTTATTTTTGTTATTTTAATAGCATTTTTATTGAATTTGAAACAGTATCTGTCTCATTCTTAATTCCTTATTCTTAATTATTATCCAATGGTAACATTTCTAGTATTCTAAACCAGAAGTTGGCAAACTATTTTTCTGCAAGGGACAAGATAATAACTATTGTAGGCATTGTGGGCCATAAGACCTTTGTCATAACTACTCAGCTCTGCCAATGTTGCATAAAAGCAGCTATAGATAATACAAAAGGGAATGGGCTAGACAGTTTGAACTCTGATGTCAAATACCAGATTTTATTCAATGTAGAATGCTCAGCATCTAACTTAGGGATTCAACTATAACACATGGCACAAATCTGGCCCTCTGCCTGTTTTTGAAAATAAAGTTTTATTGGAACACAGCCATTCCCATTGGTTTATGCATTGTCTGTGGCTGCTTTTGCCCTACAATGGCAGAACTGAATAGTAGATGCAGAGACTATAGGCCTACAAAACCTAAAACATTTACTACCTGGCCCTTTCCAGAAAAAGTTGGCCAGCCTGGCTCAGTGATTGTTGGCACATGTTTGTTAAGTGAATGAAGAAATAGCTAGCATCAACAATCTTGCCTTAAGGCATTGCAAGCTTTGGTGAAAGGAGATGAAAGGAGCAGGGGTCTTAAATCTAGGGAGATTCATAGAAGATAGAGAACCAGTGACAATGGTCATGGAGTAAAAGGTTGTGGTCATTGATCTTGGGGTAAGGAATATTTGCTTCTGGCTTCTGTTTTACGCTCCCTGCTAGATGGTGATCAACCTGGTCATGGCCAGAAGAAGAAACTGAAGCCCAAAGGAGAGAAAAGTTTGCCCAAGACGATATACGTGATGAAGCATTGAGTTGTTGACAGCCTGCAATTTTAATCCTTGAAGTCACACATGCACCTGACAGAGAGGAAGCCTGAAATGAATAAATCACCCCCGAAATGGAATCATCACAGCAGACCTTCTAATACCTTGAAATGCTCGTCTTTTATTTGCCCACCAGTATTTTTCTGACCTATAGTTCAAGGTGATCACCTTAATAGTGTGCTTATTTTTGTAATAACTATTCATAAAATTTTTAAAACACATTATGGCATTTCACAGATGAGCAAGGCTATGACTGGTGGTGCATAAAATTCCCATTCAACCACATTTGGCCAATATTACTCTCTACCCTGAACCCCTGTATTCATCTGTTCTCATGCTGCTAATAAAGTCATACCTGAGACTGGGTAGTTTATAAAGGAAAGAGGTTTAATTGACTCACTGTTCTCATGCTGCTAATAAAGACATACCTGAGACTGGGTAGTTTATAAAGGAAAGAGGTTTAATTGACTCACTGTTCCACATGGCTGGGGAGGTCTCACAATCATGGTGGAAGGCAAAAGAGAAGCAAAGGCACATCTTACATGGTGGCAGGCAAGAGAGCTTGTGCAGAGGAGCTGCTGTTTATAAAACCATCAGATCTTGTGAGACTTACTCACTATAATGAGAACAATATGGGGGAATCTTCTTTCATGATTCGGTTACCTCCCACTGGGTTCCTCCCACAACACACGGGGATTATGGGAACTACAATTCAAGATGAGATTTGGGTGGGGACACAACCAAACCATATTAACCCCCTTTATAAGGCCCATCCCTCTAGACTAAGATATTTGTGATGTTTCTTTTTAGAATGATTTTATTTTATGTCCCTTGTTTAGCCTCCAGTATCACCAGAATACTTTGAGGTAGTCACAGACTGAGACTTACATGTTCATGGCTAGTTACTGAATTTGTGTGGAACTACTTTTAATCAAAGATGAACTATTTTTCACTTTTGCATTGTCCAACTGCTTCCTTGACTATCCCTTACATCATTCATAAATAACCATCTCCCATAGTCAACCAGAGATTTCGTCTCTTAAAGATGTCCCCCAAAATGTAAGACATTAGCAGTTGAATTGAAGCCGGAGGGAAAAAAACATGCATTTATACAGCAATTTCCACTGCAGGCGTGTATGGTGTATGTATCAATTCCAAATTTGTTGCCTGAGACAAATGCAATGTATTCATAGTAAAATGTCCTCCTAAGATCAGATAATCGACTACTGGTCTTGAAGGTCTCTGGTTCACTGCTTCCTAACCTTTCTTCCTGCCATATACACTTTTATCTAATGCATTATGTCCCTCAAAACACCTCAACATGTTTCTTAACCTTGAAAAAGACATTTCCAGCAATGGAGAATTCAGCCTGAGACAAATGCAATGTATTCATAGTAAAATGTCCTCCTAAGATCAGATAATCGACTACTGGTCTTGAAGGTCTCTGGTTCACTGCTTCCTAACCTTTCTTCCTGCCATGTACACTTTTATCTAATGCATTATGTCCCTCAAAACACCTCAACATGTTTCTTAACCTTGAAAAAGACATTTCCAGCAATGGAGAATTCAGCCTCTCTAAATTTTTCATACTCAACTGCTGGAAGTCTGATCATAAGAAATTTCTACCGAAAGTTCATAATCTTTAACTTTCATCCAGAGGCACTTTTCCTAACTTTTGTGGCCAAATGAAGCAAGTCTTTTACCTTTAGGATATAAAATGCCTTCAAAGAGTTGAGAATGAGTATCATGCCTCTCCCTGGAACTTCTCTCCCATCAACTTCAACATCCCCAATCCAACCAACAATTCTAGTAGGTTTGAAGTTCCTAGTCACCTTTTCTGGGCATTATCCTACTCATCAATACTCACTAAGAAGACAAGTATTTTACTTCATGTATCAGTTGTCGTATTTGGCAATAATTGGATTTGTTTGCATAATTAAAAGGAACAATACACACACATATATTTATTCTTTTCCTGGAATCATTTGCTTTAGATTCTAGATTGTGAACTCTAGAATCAGAAGGACTTTAATATTATAACTCTCTTTTTTTTTCATCTTTTTTATCTCCTCTATCTTTATTTTCTCCAACTTTCCTCATTTTTATAAATGATAATAAAATAGTTATGCCTAAAAGAAGTAGAATGACTTGCCTGAGTTCATGCTGTGAAGTAACATAGCCTTGAATGAATTTAAAGCAAAGAAAATAACATAGATGTAGAGCCACTATGTGCTAAGTGCTTTGACCATGTTTTCTCATGCAGTCTTTACAGTAGCTCCCTGAGACTAGACACTTTCATTTCTATTTAACAGATGGTAGAACTGAGGCTAGGAGGAAGAAAGACCTCGCGGATGCTATGTGGAAGTCAGCCCAGATCTTAAAGATTTTCCGGAAGACAATCTTGCTCTTCAACGGAGAATCCTATTTAAATCATAACCCTTGCAACCTTAGACCAGTGAGGCTGCTTCTGTCTGAGAGAAGTAATTATTCATCAACTTCCATAATTACAAAATCTTAGAGTAGGCAAAGACCATATGGAGGTTGTTGAGTCCAACTTGATTACTCAGAAGAAAAATAGACACTAATGTTGGGTTTCTGCAAAACCCAGTTTCCTTTCTACTTTAATATCTAGCATTCTATATATGTGAAGTTAATATCTTAGATTAAGAAAAAATTCATCCTTGCACTCACCCGAACACGTAGCATCACCTTATGACATCATAGTCACCATAGCAACACCCGTGAGTTGGCAGCATATTGCCTTCAGTGAGGGATCATGGCAATGAATTAACATAGGATGGCAGCTTCAGATGCTGATGTGAATAGGAAGGGAAGAAGTGGAAAAGGAGGAACAGGTGTGCTGCTTTTTCTGCCAACATTCCTTAGGCCTGAGATGAAGTGGGAGTGAACATGTGAATAACACATAAGGAACAGAAATACGTCTCCTAATCGCGTAGCCAATAAAATGAGAAGAGGGGAAGCAAGATCGAAGAGAAAGTGAAAGCATTCTGGTGTCCTGTTTCCAAATATCAGGGTTGAACATTCTTTATTCCTTCTCTGCCCTTTACTCTAGAGCAGTGTGCCATTTCTGACAGAGCATGAAATTAACAAACTCTAGGTGGGAATTTTTTTTTTTTTTTTTTTGAGATGGAGTCTCACTTGGTTGCCCAGGCTGGAGTGCAGTGGCATGATCTCGGCTTACTGCAACTTCCACCTCCCGTGTTCAAGCTATTCTCCTGCCTCAGCCTCCCAAGTAGCTGGAATTACAGGTGCCCACCACCATAGCAGGATAATTTTTGTATTTTTAGTAGAGATGGGGTTTTTCCATGTTGGCCAGGATGGTCTCGAAGTCCTGACCTCAGGCGATCCACCCACTTTGACTTCCCAAAGTACTGGGATTACAGACGTGAGCCACCGTGCCCAGTCAGAATTTTATTTACTATACCACTTATTATGTTCATGCTTGGAAAAGTTTCTTAACCTTTGGAGTCTCAGTTATCTCATCTGTACAAAGGGTGTGATATTCGCATCTTGAGATTGTAAAGATTAAATAATGCAAGTGAGGTATCTGATTGATATAAGGCTCTCGGTTTTCCTCTTTCTTTTTTCTAAGTGATTGAAATTTAGAATTATGAAATGTCTTTGTTTGGACTGCTATAACAAAATATTGGAGGCTGGTAGCTTATAAATGACAAAAAAAAAAAAAAAAAAAAAACATTTTTCATAGTCCTGGAGGCTGAGAAGTCCATGATCAAGCCACCAGTAGATTCAGTATCTGGTGAAATCCTGTTTCCTCATACATGAGGCCTGTAAGCTGTGTCCTCATGTGGGTGGCAGATTAGGTGAGCTCTCTGGGGCCTCTTTCACAAGGGTGCTAATCGTGTTCATGAGGGCTCTCTACCTTCATAAACTAATCACCTTGAAAGACTCCACATCCTAATTCTATTACTCTACCTCCTAATCCTATTACCTTTGGTGTTGAGATTTCAACATATGAATTTCAGGAAGATGTGAATATACAGATTATAGCCCAAATTATGGTAGTCAGTGATGAATGGCCATATCAAGTATCATGTTTCATGCATTTCTACATGTTTGAGCTATTCCACAATTATGTAATTTGTAAATAAAAATGTTTAATTTGCTTAAAAAGGATGTAATAGGTACATTTCTCAATGAATTTGATCAATCTTCTATTTATCTGAACCTTAAAATTGTATAGAGAAAAACAGATTTCATGTTATGTTATTACTTTCCTTCTTATATTACACTTGAATGGAACTTGGCTGTTGGGCATGTCTTTCTAAACCCATGCATCTATCCATCACTGTAACTGCAACCTCAGAATTATTTATTTCTATTCTTCTGCTTAATCAATGTGTTTCTAATTAGACTTCAGCGACGAAGTTTTGTGTTTGTTTGGCTTATCATTGTATCTCCAGGTTCTAGCACAGTACCTTATATAAAGAAGATGCTCGATATAAACATTTGTTGAACAAACAGAAGTTTAGCAGGCATCTTTATATGACATAAGTATTCAAAATGTCAGCAGAATATTATTGAATACCTCTATGAGTCCACTCACTAAAATAATCAAGTGTGCCGTTAATATATATCAGACTTTGTAGAGATTTTTACTTTGCCTTTTATCCCTTTATGTTAAGTTATGCGTTTCCTTTGTGTGTCTCTTTTTCTCTCTCTAAATATACACGTGTCGTTAACTTTTTACCTCCGCCTTAGAAAAAAGTCTCCCTCCCTCTCTTCTATACTAGGTCTTCGTTTCACTGCTCCCTGGTCTTAAAAAGTTTTTTCCATGGGACTCTCCTGCCAACATAATTCTGTGTGAGTTACATTCGTTTGCAAAACCTTTCAGCATATGAAGATGTTCTACTTAATTAGTAAAAGCTCAATTTTTTTCTGTCCTCAATGGAGCATCATATATTACCAAGTCTGGAGAGTCATTAGCTGTGATATTAATCAGGATGGGAACAAAAGCAGAATAAAACCCCGGCCCTCAGTGAACCTTGCCATGTCTCAGGCTCAGCTGCAACTACCCTGCAGGAGCAAGCCCTCTGAGGGTTCCTTGGATCATTTCCACCCTGAGGGACACAGTGAAGAAGGCTGTTATTCACCACGGCAGGTAGTGTGTTACTACTGCTCAGGGACACAGCAGGGGGACAGGGGGAACTGAGGCCTGAATGTCTTGAGCACGAAATATCCCACTTGGGAGCTCCCTTGCCTGTGTTGAGGGAAAGTATTTATTTCCTAGAGCCTCTTTCAGTTTAGTCAGAAGGTGACTGCTTCTACTCTTGGGAGATAAAAAGGAGAGTTTGTTTTCACATGTATGCCCTGCCTAATAATCCTTAGGAAATGCTGATTTCATTTTATGATATGATTACGAACAAAATAGGAAAGCAAAATGTATGTAAGCTCCCTAGAGACGTTTGATCTCTGTATAAATTATGCTAATTGATAATTCCCTGGGTCTTCATGCTCTCTGGGACTCAGTTTCCAGTTGAGTAAAATGGGAAAAATGATGTCCATTCTGTTTCCCTTGCAGAGTTGTCAGAGAAGAAAAAAATAAAATTAATATGGAGATGTTAAAATGACCCCTTAAGTTTGTTTTATTTCTTAAGATTTGCAAAAGTACCTTTGTCAAATACTAAATCATGTATTGGGATAAAATCAAAACAAACATATGACCATGAATCACACACATTGTGTCCACTATGTGGATATGAGTGAGAGGCAGCTGTCATGTAGCAGAAAGAATGCAGGTCATAGCACGTCTCTACCATTCCTGACTTCTGAGACCTCAAGTCTGTCTATGAACTTCAATTACCACATCAGTAAAATGAAGACAGTAAAAGTCATCTATCAGGGTTGGTATAAGAATAGAATAACCTTATCAACTTCTACCTGCCTTGATTTTGTCTGAAAATATCAACTTAACAGTATTTTCTTGATTGCCTCAATGTAGGTATATAATCTTTACAGAATGGCTATGGTCTGGGATTCCACTCTTCTCTTTTATTATTATTTTCTCTCCTGATATCTTTACATCAGTTTCTTCCTCTAGAATCCATCATGCAGGCAGCCTTTAATCAGCATTACATGCTACCTAAAGTGGTTTGCATACATTATCTTATTTATACACCTAAAGTAACCTGTCAAAGTTAGGCATTATCTTCATTACATCAAGAAGAGGTGAAGAGTTCCTGGTAGTTACTCAGTTACTGAGCGGGAGACCAGGATCCAAACCCATACTTTTTGTCCCTCTAGCTGAAGCTCATTTATTTTTATCCCTTTGCTTCCCAACAAGCTTTCTCTAGGAGCTTTAGAAAGCTGCACGTCCCTCCGTTGGTATGACACGGGTTTCATGCTCAGGTATAAGGAATATAAGGAATGGGCAAGCTCAAGGTCAGGTTGGATTTCCAGGCAGCAGCTGATATGTTAGCGTTTCTGTCTTGTTCTTTCAGATGTGACACAATGCACAGCCCAGCAAGTGATCTGGCCCTGACAACTGGTAAACTATAATAATCCTAATACTTTGCATCAACACAGCACCTTTCATCTAAGGCATCTGGGGACTCAGAAGACATTAATTAAACTTCACAACATCTTAATTCTTTGAGGTCAGGACTGTACCAATTTTAGAAAGAGATAAACTGAGATAATAATGACTCTCATAAAGCAGAAAATCAAGACGGATCATTTGGCAGATGATAGAAACCTAGCCTCTGGGTCAGCTGAAACAATCATTAGATAAAATTGTGTGTCACTGAAAGCACCTGCTGTGAAGTCAGTAGACATGAGCTTTTGGACTGACCTTTCCATTTTTTGAGTGAATAGAATCCAGTCACTTTTTCTTTCTCATTCTTCCTGCACTCATCAGTAAAACAAAGGAGCTGCTAATCACTGCCTTTACCTAGAAGCATCCACTCTCATGCTGACACGGCCCTTAGGAATCATCTGCCTACAGTCCTCCAAACACTGCTTCATGGGCATGTGCCACTAGGGTGTTTCAGAATCATGAGGGATGGGTAATGGAAGAGAAAGCTTGTTTAAAAATTCAGTTTCCCAGGGGCCCATCCTAGTGATTCTAATTTAGTGGGACTGAGATGGAACTCTGAAATACAAAGTTTTTAACTGCTTCCCAGATGATTCTGATGTAGTCAGTTTGGGACCCACAGTGGGTCAAGCTCTGTTCTGATCTTTGTCTTTTTACAGGCTATAGGGAGCTTTTCAACACCTTCCCCTTCTGCCTCTACCCCACTCCTTTCCCCCATCCCAGCTATCACCCTGATTTCTCCTTAAAATGTGTATCATCCACTTGTTCTCCATAGCAATTGAAAAAATAATTTCATGTTAAGTAGATCATGATCAGTCCACTTATCTTGATACTGCAGAAGGTTTCCAAAAGAAATTTTAATTCTATAATAATAGATCTTCATGAAACACTATGCCAGGAACTACTAATTAGTTTTACACATGTCCATTTATTTAATCCTCAGAGCAGTCCAATTAGTAGGTAGTTAATATTATTAGTATTTTAGGTGTGGAAACTAAGGCACAGAGAAGTTACGTAATTTGTCTAAAGACACATAGCAGAGCCGGATTTGAAGCCAGACAGTTTGGCTCCAGAGTCTCTTCTCTTAAGCTCTATGTATAGTGTCTCAAATAATCGAAAGATGAGAGAAGATTCGAATAACTGCATTCTATGAAGTTCTAGACTACACTGAGGTTTTTGAGAATCTGATGAAAGTTGTGAAAGTCTCTCCCAGAAAATTTCTCACATGTATGTAAACAATCTCAATTTGGCACACAATTTCAGGGGTTGAACAATATTCAAAAGTTTTTCCATGAAATCTCTGTCAAAAAAAGAAACTGGAAAGCAGTTGACTAAATGAAAAGCTACAAAAATGAGAGATGGGAAAGATGATCACTATTTTTAGATGTAAGAAATGCTTTCATTTTTTTTAAAGGCAACAGACATGTCTGGTGAAATTGAAAAGAGCACATTATGATTAAACACAAAAAAATACCTTTTTAATGGAGTCATCAAATAGTGATTTAGGTCTCTTTAAGGATGTAGTGAGCTCCCCATTGCAAGAGGTATTCAAGCAAATGAGGGCAGGCAATCTCACAGGGATGCTGACAATGACTTTTTCTATAATAAATTAATTGTCCGTAAATGAAAAAACCTATAATAGTCTAAAGGAGGCCGAGAAAATCCAGAGTCTCAATAATGTAGCATCCATAATGTCCAGCATACTATAGTAATAATAATAATGATACTCTACCTAGACATGTAAGGAGGCTAAAAATTGTGGCCACAAATCAGTAAACTGACCCTGAGATAACCCAGGTATAGAGATTAGTAAAAAGTTACCTTAAAAAAGTTATTATAAATATGTTCGAGGACTTTAAGGAATGTATGTTCATAATAAGTTAATCTATAGCACACTAACTAAAACTATAAACACCAAACTGAAGTTTCAGAAATGAAAAATACAATAACCAAAATGAAAAATTAACTGATTTTACTCAATAGCAGATTAAAGACAGCAGACAAAGAGATCAGTGAACATGAAGGTATAATAAAAGAAGCAATTCAAAATAAAGTACAGAGAAAATAAAAGGTTGAAAAAAATATATAGTAAAGCCTCAATAACTTGTGGGACAGTATCAAGCTCCACAATATCCATATAACTGGAGTCCAAAAAACAGAGGAGACAGATAATGAGAACAGAAAAATAATTGAAGAAATAATGATGGCCGGGCGTGGTGGCTCAAGCCTGTAATCCCAGCACTTTGGGAGGCCGAGACGGGCGGATCACGAGGTCAGGAGATCGAGACCATCCTGGTTAACACGGTGAAACCCCGTCTCTACTAAAAATACAAAAACTAGCTGGGCGAGGTGGCGGGCGCCTGTAGTCTCAGCTACTCAGGAGGCTGAGGCAGGAGAATGGCGTAAACCCGGGAGGCAGAGCTTGCAGTGAGCTGAGATCCGGCCACTGCACTCCAGTCCGGGCGACAGAGCAAGACTCCACCTCAAAAAAAAAAAAAAAAGAAATAATGATAAAATTCTCCAAAAATTTTGTAGAAAGCAAAATTTACATGTCCAAGAACATCAGTAGTGAGCTTCAAGAAAGAGAAAAACAAACACAATTATACTTAGAGACATCATAGTCAATCAAAAATTAGAAAAAAATATTGAATAAAGCCAAAGGAAATGATACCTTACATCAGTAAAACAATGGTATGTGATGGCTGATTTCTTGTTAAAATCAATGGGTGATAGAAGAAAAATAAATGACATTTTTAAGTACTATGGGGTGGGGATACAAAAATCTGTCAACCTAGAATTCCATATCCAACAAAAATATTCATAGACAAATAAATGCAAATCAAAACATTTTTAGATTTGTAAAAATAAGAAAAATTTTCTCCAAAAGACTGGAATTATAGGAAATACAGAAGGTAATTCTTCATGCTAAAAAGTATTCACAGGTCTGCAGAAGGATAATCACAAGCACTAGAGGAATCACCACACTGCTTTCCGCAATGACTGAACTAATTTATACTTGCACCAACAGTGTATAAGCATTCCTTTTTCTCCACAACCTCACCAATATCTGTAATTGTTTAACTTTTTAATAATAGTCATTCAAACTGGTGTTAGATGGTATCTCATTGTGGGTTTGATTTGTATTTCTCCAGTGAACAGTGATGTTGAACTTTTTTTTATATGATTGTTGGTCAGATGTATGTTTTCTTTTGAAAAGTGGCTTTACCCACTTTTTAATAGGATTGTTTGTTTTTTTTTTTTTTTCTTGTAAATTTGTTTAAATTCCTTACAGATGCTGGATATTAGACCTTTGTCAGATACATAGTTTGCAAAAATTTTCTCCCACTCTGTAGGTTGTCTGTTTGCTCTATTGATAGTTTATTTAGCTGTGCAGAAGCTCTTTAATTTTAACTAGATCCCATTTGTCAATTTTTGCTTTTGTTGCAATTTCTTTTGGTGACTTCGTCATGAAATTTTTGCCTGTACTTATGTCCTGAATGGTATTGCCTAGATCATCTTCCAGGATTTTTATAGTTTTGGGTTTTACACTTAAGTCTTTGTGTTCTCACTTGTAAGGGGAAGCTAAATGACAAGAACACATGGAGACATAAAGGGATATAACACACACTGAAGCCTTTTGGAGAATAGAGAGTGGAAGGAGGGAGAAGATCAGGAAAAATAACTAATGCGGTACTAGGCTTAATACCTGAGTGATGAAATAATCTGTACAACAAACCCCCAAAACACAAGTTTACCTATGTAACAAACCTGCACTTGTACCCCTGAACTTAATACAAAAGTTAAAAAAATAAAAGCAACAGAAGTGGTAAGCATAGGAATAAATATAAAATGTATTTTTATATTTTATTATTTTACTTAAAACGTACTTGATTAGAGCAAAAATTACAACATTGTGTATATATTGCAGATATAGAAGACATGACACCATAAAGAAGCGGATGGTAAATAGAACTGTAAGGTTGCAAAGCTCTTTTACTTTCTAGAAATAGAAATACTGGCATTAACTCTAAGTAGTCTGTAATAACAGGGATGCACATTGGAATCGCTAAGGCAACCATTAAAAAAATATGAAGTACAGCTGAAAAGCCAATAGACGAATTAAAATGAAATGCTGGAAAATATTTGATTAACCCAAATGAAGACAGAAAGACAAACTGCAGAATAATAAGAAAATTGTAGACCTAAAACCAACTATATGAATAATAATATTAAATCTAAATAAACTCAACCCTACAATTAAAAGGTTAAGATAGATTAAGAGAAAAAAAAAACAGTAAGATGCAATGTCACTGCATGGTACCTTAAATATGAAGTAACAGTTTGAAAGTGAAAGGATGGAATTAAAAATATCATGTGGGTTGGGCGCCCTGGCTCATGCCTGTAATCCCAGCACTTTGGGAGGCTGAGGTGGGCGGATCATGAGGTCTGGAGTTCAAGACCAGCCTGACCAACATGGTGGAACCCTGTCTCTATTAAAAATACAATAAAAAAAAAAAAACTAGCTGGGCATGGTGGTGCGTGCCTGCAATCCCAGCTACTCAGGAGGCTGAGTCAGGAGAATCGCTTGAACCCGGGAGGTAGAGGTTGCAGTGAGTCGAGATCACACCACTGCCCTCCAGCCAGGGTGAGAGAGCGAGACTCCATCTCAAAACCAAACCAAACAAAAAATACCATGTGAACAATAAGATTAACAAAGCTGAATAACTATATTAATATCAGACAAAATTGACTTTAAGACAAGAGTAGTTAACATTATTTTTAAAATATTCCAAATACACAGAAAAGCTGCAAAAGACTTGCAATAATTTTCATATGCTGTCTACTCAGGTTCACCAAATATTAACATTTACTGCGTTTCTCCACATTTCTCACTGCATATCTCTGCCTCCCTCCAATTCCCTCTCTCTTTCTATCTTTATCTGTGTGTAGATCTGTGCACATACAGACACACATACACACACACGCAAACACACACACACACCGGCAGATTTTTTTCTGTGCCATTTAAGAATATGCTGCATACATAATTCCTTTTCATGCTTAAATATTTCATTATGTGTTTCTGAAAAACCAGGACATTCTTACGTAAACACCAATACAAAAATCAAAATCAGGAAATTAACATTGATAATATAGTAGTATCTAATCTACAGATCCCATTTAATTTTTCCCAGTTGTATCATTAAGGTCTTTTTATAGGAAAAATAATTCTTTTAGTTCAGAATTTCATCCCAGATTAAACGTTGCCTCTTAGTTGTCATGCCCCTGTATTTTCCTCTGTTGTGGAATGCTTCCTCAGCCTGTCTTTCATGGCCTTGAAGTTTTAGGAAATCACAGGCCTTCTCTGGTAGAATATTCCTCAAATTAGGCCTACATGATGTTTCTTTATGATTAGCCTGAGATTATGCATTTTTGACAGGAGTACCTTAGGAGTAATACTGTGTCTTTTTCACTGCAAAGCATCCAGAAGAAAACGGTATCAATTTGTCCTATTTCTGGTCAATAACTTTAATCACTTGGTTAAGGTGTTTCCTGCCAAGTTTTTTCTCTAAGGTTACTATTTTTGTTTTGTCATTAAGAAGTATCTTATTGGGAGATAGTTTGACAACACGAAAATATCCTAGTTCTCATTAAACTTTCACCTACCTGTTTTAGCAATCGTAGGTGATTCTTACTGAAGCAATTATTACTATGGTTGTTGCCAAATGAAAACCAAGAGTATAACCAGGTATAAAGAGCAACAATCGAGACTGAAACATGGCCAATTCATTGGGAAGACATAATCATCATAAATGTATATATGCCTTACTGAAAAGACATGAAGCAAAACTGACAGAATTAAAGACACAAAAGACAAATCCATAATCATAATTGAATATCATAATACCCCTCTCCGATAATTAATAGACAATTAAACAAAAAAATCGGTAAAGATATAGACACGAATAACACCTTTAGATCTATTGATGTAATTGACAATTTTGCCACATTATACCCAGAAACTACCAAGAATAGAAACTTTTCTAGTGTTTAGGGGATGTGCGCCAAGATAGACCATATGCTGGATTATTAAATTAGTCTCAGTAAATTTTACAAGATCAATATCTTACAGAGTACAGACTTTAAACAAATTGAATTATATAAGAAATCAGTAATCTAGAAAAGCCCCAATTACATATCGGTTAAACTGCTGTTGGAGTAAACAGTGTATTAGCCAAGGAGGTGGCCTTATAGACGAATTCTAAATATAGATTCCACAGTGTGATACACTCGGGGGGGTTTGGAGAGAAACATTCTTTTAATGCATTTCATTATTATTTGATATCTGCATATTCAGGAGAGACATTTACAAGTAAAGAATGTCAATTATGATTAAATCTGTATAGATGCAGAAGTTTAATTCCATGATTTGGCAAAGATTTTTATTGGTGAGGCTTGTTAAGTGTGGGCCAGACCACATTTCACCTGACCGGCTAGGTGGTATGATCCTTCCATACGTGGACAGGCTGGGAAGCCAATGTGTATCATGGGACTTGCTCATTCCCGTGGTTTCAGCAGCTATCTCATTCAGGGTTT
The DNA here is from genome assembly GCF_002776525.5 of Piliocolobus tephrosceles. Classification (NCBI taxonomy): domain Eukaryota; kingdom Metazoa; phylum Chordata; class Mammalia; order Primates; family Cercopithecidae; genus Piliocolobus; species Piliocolobus tephrosceles. The sequence continues at coordinate 19,927,275 of NC_045447.1, read as the reverse complement.
TGGGAGAAGGGGTACTTAGCAACTTGTGTACCCCTACTCCCAGATTTCAGCTTTTAGAGATGATAACATTATTCCGGCTTCAGAGAACTATAGAAATGAAACAACAGCAGCAGTTATCTGGTGGCACATTGCTATGTAAGTGCCACTGGATCTCTATTAGAATGAGAATGGTGCTGGGCACTGTGACCTACCCCTGTAATCCCAGCACTTTGTGAGTCCAAGGCAGGTGAATTGCTTGAGGTCAGGAGTTCGAGACCAGACTGGCCACTTTGGTGAAAGCCCGTCTCTACTAAAATTAAAAAAAAAAAAAAAAAAAAAAGCCAGGTGAGGTGGACGCAACTGTAATCCCAGCTACTCATGAGGCTGAGACAGAAGAATCGCTTGAACGCAGGAGTCAGAGGTTGCAGTGAGTCAGGATCATGCCACTGCACTCCAGCCTGGGAGACAGCACAAGACCTTGTCTAAAAAACCAAACCAACCAACAACAACAAAAAAACGGGAGTGAAATGTCCAGAACAGCCATCCTCAGGAGGCTATTTCTGACAGTAGACTGTGGTATAAAATTGCATCTATACCTATATACACATTTATATTATTTATATATTTTATTTCATCTGATAACTATTTTTTCTGATGTGAAAACAATTCTTTAAGTAAGATACATATGTTTATACCTCTCTCTATATATATATAATTATATTATTATAATTAATAATATACAATTATATATAAATTATATATAATATAGTTCTATATAATATAATTATTATATTATATTATATCAGATAGCACTTTTCTTGCACATCCTCTACCTCCACTAGAGGCAGAAAGCACAAGCTAAACCAGCGTCCCCACTGGGAAAAAGCTGTCTTTCTCCCTCAGGCAGGCTTGAGTGTGCTAGGGTAATTATATATAATATAATATATTTATAATTTATATATGTATTCACATATAATTATAATTTATGTATATATAATTTTAAAAGTGAAAGCAAATTCGGTGCTCAAGACAAGAAAGGTTTTTTTGTGTTGTTTTGTTTTCCCCATTAACCTTGTTGAACATTGCCCTGTCCTCATTATTTTTGGAAACAGGAAACTAAAGGGGAAACATTTGCACTTGATTTTTTTTTTTTTCAGGTGGATAATGAACTCTACACCCAAAAGGGAGAAAGAGAACAATTGTGCAAGTTAGGAATCAGTGTGCCAGTCAAAAAGGGTATCAAGTAGAGAAAGGTGGGAGTGGGGGCATTACGAATAAGGAAAGCGATTCAGTAAAGAAGTGACTCAAAAGGTCAGGCTGCTAAGTGTCCCCGCAGGGCGAGAACCAGAAATCACACTATTGCAGCCCACACAGGCCCACACGAAGGACCAGAATAATTGATGATATAAGAGCCAGGATTTGCGTAATTCACAGGATCTTAAACCGCCCACAGACATGCAGCCCAACTGTCTCTGTGCAAACATCACAGAGCTCGGGTGATGTTGAGAGCCTCTGGGGCTGTGAGGTGATAGGATAGCTGAAGAGAGGGTTTGGATGAAGAGGGACCTGAAGCCTGCACTAATCCATGCATTACGGCTTGAAGATAAAGGAACAATGATTCCATGAAAATCACATGTCCCACTTTGTGTGATTACATGTGCAAGTCTCTAAGAAAACAAGGCTGAGCTCTTTGGTAAAGAGCTTGGTTGGAGCTGATGCTTACTGTTAAGACTTAAATGTATGTTCTCCTGCTCCTGAAATCTAACTTACCCTAGCACACTCAAGCCTGCCCGAGGGAGAAAGACTTAGCATTTTCCCAGTGGGGACGCTGGTTTAGCTTGTGCTTTCTGCCTCTAGTGGAGGTAGAGGACGTGCAAGAAAAGTGCTAATATCTGATTTCTGATTTTCCAGGCATAGTAAGCCTGTCGACTCTCCTTCTGTGGTCCAATTAATGATTCAGACTTGACCAGTCAGATAAACAACTTCCTGCCTTTGAAGAGAGCTAGGAAGTGGGCACAGAGTGGCTAGCTGGCATGGAGTGAGGCATACAACTGTCCCCATCTGTCATATGGGGACTGAGCAATCTCCCTCAAGTACACACATTGCAGCATGGGTGAGCCTCATTTGTCCCTGTGACCTGACCTGAGCCTCTCCTGGTAGCTGTTATCAGTGCTTCCAAAAACATTAGCTCTGTTACCTGAAATCTGACTTTTATAACCATCTCTTTATGATCTCTCCAAATCAGGACAGGAAAGAGCCATGCTCTTCTGCTGGTACTGACTGAACTGGAAGCGTCACTTAAGTTCTCTGGGCCTGCCATTTTTATTGTTTGGATTCATTCACTTGGTGCTAAGTCTAGTGCTAAAAACCTTGCTCACAAAGCTGAGTAAGGGAAAACAGCTTCCCTTGAAGTTCTTACAATCTAGACAAATTTAGAATTCACTGTGAAACAAGGTGATAAGGTTGGGAATAAAGGTGTGTCTATGATGTGGGAGAAGAAGAGAAGGCTAAACAAGTATTGTAGTGGAGATAGCTGATACTCCCTCAGGAGTCATCCAGTCTTCCCTTCTTTTGAACAATGGAACCTGCCAAGATTTCGCTGGCTGCATGACCCCTGCCCCTTTTCATAGGCGTGGGGCTTAGTTCTGATTCACGGATGTGAACGGAAGTGATATATCCAACTGTGGGGTCATGATCTTTAAAAAGACAATTTCTGTCCTCAACAAACTGTGTCCCTCCTACCCCATCATGTCCTAATGAATACAAGATGCTGGTGAGCCAGGCTTAATTGCTTAGGGGAGATTAATACTCCCAGGGAACAATGGGGCAATAATTTGGAGGTAACCTGGGCCATTGTATGACCTCATAGAACTGAGACTAGACCACTTATCTCTGGACAGGAAAGTAAATGTTTGAACTATTGTCTTGGGTGCTCTCTGTTATTATAGCCCTTATCCTGTACCCTAACTAATACACAGTTTCATGTTAAAGAAGGGATTAACATTTGCACAAAATCTTGAATAATAGGAAAGAATATCCAGGATGATGAGAAATAGGAAAATAATTCCAGATAAAGAAAATAGCATATTAAAAGATTCAGAGACATGAAAAAGGATAATTCAGAATGCTCCTGATGTGAATGGGAGTGGAGGCCACTGTCGGTATAGAGAAGTGGGAGAAGAGGAGATGCGAAGAATTAGCAGCAATCATCACACAAAGAACTTTCTTGTCTGTCTATGGAATTGAGACTTTATCCTGTTGGAGTTGGGGAGTCTTGCAGAGTTTGAACAAACTAAGGAGAGATAGGATCACGTATGTCCTAAAAAAGTGATACCTCTTATTATAGGATGCAGGAAATTAAACTGGTAGCAGAGCCTTAATAAATGCAGCCATCCAATGTCCTTTCTGGAACTCATTTCCTCACTTGTGAAATAGCCAGGTTGCTCTAGATCAGAGGTTGGCACATTATGGTCCATGGGCTAAATCTGACCTCCTTCCTGTTTTTGTTAATGAAGTGTTATTGGAATGCAGTTGCTATCACTTGTATATACACTGCTCATGACTGTACCTCTGGTAAGTGGTAGCATTGAATAGTTATAAAGAAATCCTATGTATTTACTCACTGGCCCTTTATAGGAAAAGTTAGCTGATCTTGCTTCTAGATCAACCGTAGTTACCCAAGAATGTCCACAAGTCAGCCGAGGAGAGGCCAGGCCTCCCTGTCTATCAACTCTCTCTTCAACCACAGCAGTTCTATTCTTAACCACTTTATGTAGTAGCCCTTCATATAAGATTTTGTTTTTCAGAAAGATACTACTGGAACAAAGCAGTTTAATAACTACTGGCCTAAATGACCTTGAAGATCTCTTCTAGCTTCAGGAAATCTCTGTTCATTTGATGGTTAAACAAACATACCTTTGAATGCCTGCAATGCGTTAAGTGCTAAACTAGATGTAGCGATGAAAGGAAGAAATATAGTCTCCCTCACAAAGCTTACGATAATATTAGGGCATTTAACTTCTGGAATAATGAGTGATTTCACCTATTTATACACACACACACACACACACACACACACACACACACACTCTATGTCAGGCTGTATTAGTTTTCCAGGGCTGCCATAACAAAATACCACAGACTGGGTGATTTAAACAACAGAAATTTATTTTCTCACTGTTCTGGAGGCTAGGAGTCCAGTATCAAGCAGGTTTGGTTTCTTTTGAGACCTGTCTTCTTGGCTTGCTGTGTCCTCAGATGCCTTTTCTCTGTGTACGAGCATGTCTGTGGTCTGTGTCCTAATCCCCCCAACCCTTTTTTCTTTTCTTTTCTTTTCTTTTTTTTTTTTTTTTTTGAGACAGAGTCTCTCTCTCACCCAGGCTAGAGTTCAGTGGTGCAATCTTGGCTCACTGCAACCTCCACCTCCTGGGTTCAAGTGATTCTCCTGCCTCAGCCTCCCAAGTAGCTGAGATTACAGGCACCCACTACCATGCCCAGCTAATATTTTTGTATTTTTAGTAGAGATGGGATTTCACCATGTTGGCCAGGCTGGTCTCAAACTCCCGACTTCAGGCCATCCACCCACCTTTTCTTATAGGAGCACCAGTAATATTAGATAAGGGCTCACTCATATGACCTCATTTTACCTTATTAACCTCTTTAAGTGCACTAGCTCCAAATAAAATCACATTCTGAGATACTGGGGCTAGAACTTCAACATAAGAATTTGGGATTTGGGGGCAGGGAGACACAATTTATTCAGCCCACAATACACTGTGTTGCATATTTTTTAAAAATATGAGAACACGGTCTCTATTTTTGAAATCTTTTCAGGCTACTGGGAGAGGCAAGACCCTATCTAAATACAAATCATTCAGGGATACAGCACTCTAGGAGCTTAAATTCAAGCTGAAGAAACAAAACATACTTACAAATAAATATGCAAGTATTTGGAAAGGTTTCATGAAAGAGATAGCAAGAATGTTAGGACTTGAACAAAAGGAGGTACACGCTCCTTTCCTGTCTTTTCTAAATATGGGTCCTGGTTAGGACTTGCGTCTTTTCATCCAGTGGTTAACTCTCAACACAACATTGCAGCAGGGAATGGAAGAGGGCATGCAGGGAGGAGTGAGAAATGGGAGCCAGCAGTGCAAACTACTGCAGCATTCCATTTAATAAATACAAACCCTCTCTTGCTCAGCATTCTTTATATTATCAAACATTGTTGTTAATTACTGCCTTTTAGCTAGGCAATGCTAATTCCTTCAAATGTGCGTTGTATAGATGTACATCATGTAAGAACTAGAAAGAGCCTAAGAATCTTCTAAAATAGAGGGGGAGCATGAATGGGATTTAGGGAGAGCAGGGAACCTCTAAAACAATAATTGAATCTGTGATTATGCACATTTAATTATGGAGAGAGTCCAAATATATCATTACATAAATATCATGCACTACTTTACCAAAACCCTGAAAAGGCTTCCTCACATTGTACTTGAAATAGAACCCATTCTTATGACCGGGTTCTACGTGATCTGACCCCTCCTTATTCTCTGCCCTCATCTTTTCTCCTCTCCCTCTTAGTCACTGAACCACAGCACTCCAGGCCTATTTGTATTCCAAAAAGACACCAAACTGACTTCTGCTGCAGAGAATCTGCATTAGCTGTTACCCCTGCTGGAACACCTTGCTTCCAGAACCGTGCCTGGTTGATTCCTTCTGGCCATTTAATCCTCAACTTGAACTATTACCTCCTTCACATCCAAACTATTAACTTTTCCATTCCTGTTTATCACATTATCCTCATTATTCTGTTTTGTTTTCTTGACATCCCCTATCATAATCTAAAATTATCTTCTCCATATGTTGGTTTACTTGCTTCTTTCATCCCACACAGGCCTGTGTTTATGGATGTATTCTGAGTAGTTGGGATTGTAGCCGGTATATTGTAGGTGTTCAATACATATTTGCTAGGTAGATTCTCAGTGATCTGTGATCCGTTACTCTATTCCATCCACATTAAACAAACAACAAATAATAAACAGCAAACAAAAAAGTAAAACTGAGAAACACCAATTGCCTCAAATTTGCTCATCTTGAAAATAAGAAAAATGAGCTTCAGAGGAGTTAATCTTACCAACCCCTGTGTGGAAGCATCCCAAGCCTTTTTGCCATCTGGAGACTCTTCTTTGGAACTGTTCCAATTATAAATTTTTTCCTAAAATGTGACACGAGAATCTCTTAAAATTGGTTGACTGGAGAAGAATAGGTAATTGCCTCCCTAATCCTGCACCCCTACAGAGTTATGGGCATTGGGTCCTCCTCAACATCCTCGTTGTGCCAGCAGATAGCTCATTTCCTGCAGCTCCTTTGGAAGCAGTTGCCGTATTTTTTTGTTATTAGTTATTACCAATCCAAACAAACACTTCAGTTTTCCCAAACTCCAGAGGAAGGTATTTTTTAAAAGGCCATCTTAATTATGCACAAGCAGTGGAGAATCACAGCGGATTAATTAACATAATAAACAGAAGTCTGTTTCCAGTATCACACAAGCAAGGTAATATAACAACGACCATCATTTGCTGCTCAGCAACTTGTGGGTTCTTTTCTCAAGGTCCTCTCCTAGTTTTTTTAGTGTTGGGATTCTACTTTCCGCCCATGCCTTTATCTGAAGAGAAAGGGACATTTTCAAAAAGCAGGTGGCTCTTCATCTCTACCTTGAGATAGAGGTAGATGAGACCAGGAACTCTCCAGATAGAGTCTAAAAGCAATAGAAATGACAAAACATGAACTTAAGTAGAAATGTGGAAAGACCATCAGCACAGGAGGGACAAGAGGTCTAATCCTAGCTCTACCACCCACCTTGTGGTACTCACCACTGTGACCTTGGACCAACAGTATAACCTCTGTTATATGCATTATATCTCTTCCTCTGTAAAATGGCATTATCCTGTGAATCTATACATGACATAGATTTGCATGTGTCAGTCTCCCAGAACAGTGCCTGATACATCCTCAGAAAGGTTAGTTCTCTTTTCCCAAAAGACAGTCATTTAGCACTGTGCTACTAAGGCTTTCCCCGCCTCCATCTCTTCACCTTATCCTAACTTGAGACGTTGACCTAACTTGATTCTTCCCGAGGCCTCAGGGCTGGGTCTAGAAGCCAGCAGGGTGTGAGAAGTCACTGCCTGCCAGTTGGCAGGGAAGAATGGTGCGCTGGAGTGGAGATTGAACTGTTGCCATTGGAGATGGCAACAGATGCTTCCTGGTTGAGGCTGAGTTGGCTAAATCAGGGCTCTGTGGTTTGAGACAGAATCCCAATTATTTCCAATTAGGAGATTGCAGCGACAGCTGCTCTTAACCCAACCACTCCTCGCTGCTGCTAACCTGGCCTCATTCAGTGGAGAGCTTTAACCTGGACTCTGGATTTGTGAGAGCATCCCCAACACACATCTTATTTGAATTATTTAAATCTCTCTCTCTTTGAACCTAAGATCTCATGCCCCTTAGCTTAACAGTAGTTCTGGGAGGCAAAAACGGGCAATAAAATAAGAAGACCGGGGCTCAATTTCCAACTGTACTACTTGCTGACTGTTTGATCTTGGGTATCTGTGACCTTGTTTTCTCATACAGAATGAGACCAATAACCTAAGTCGTGTTGTGATAATAAAGGTAAAATGTCCAATATAGAGGGACTTTGTAAATTAGGAAGGATTACACAGAATCCTTCGTGTCATTGGTGGCCCCTTCACAGTGAACCCAAGCCTGCTACAGCTAATGGAAGAAGACCTCAGTGTAAAGTCAGAAGATCTGGATGATGAGAATATGCTACATGGCTGAAACCAGTCATTTTAACCTCTCTGAACATTCTTTGTCTCTTTCAAATTGAAGTAGAATTAATGGCAGAGTGCTTGCCTCACAGGCTTTGCAGTTTTATGAGTGTAATGTGGAGCCCTTGGTAAACTGTAAAGTGATGTGTACACATGAGCAATTATTATTATGTTCTAAGGGCTTTTTTTGGTTTGGCATCAGTCGAGTCAGCTGAATGCTCTAAGCAAGAACAATCTGTTTTCTTTCCTCTTGGCAAAGAACACAAAAGACAGAGCAGCTCATAGAAACTGGGGCAGGAGAGAAAACTTAACTCTCTTTCTCTCTCTTTCTCTGACACACACACACACACGCACACACACACACACACACACACACACACCTCCTCCACAGATTCCCACAACTCCAGCATCCAAAATACCACAGCAGAGCTTGGGAAGTGGCCTCATTTCCTAACCAGTCCCTGTATCCCTAGTTCCGACACTCACTGTTCATTGCCCAGATATAGTTAAGATCTAAATTAAGAACAAGTCCCTGGCTCCAGCAGGCCTTGTCACATTGTGTAGAGCCCTATACTTGAATCTGAGATGACTGGCTCTGCCATTTCTTTAGCCTCTTCTCCACCCCCGTGCCAGTCAATCTTCAAGTTTGTTAACTTTATGTCGTAAAAATCTCTCATACCCACTGACTTCTTTCCAGTCCCTTTGACACCACCTAGGTCAGGCCACCACGCCCCTCTTCACTCCTGGAAGATCCTTCTTTCCAGCACCCTTTCTCTACTCTTGCTCTCATTAATATGCTCTCCACTCTACAACCAAAGGGATTTTTTTTTTAATGCAAAAGTCATTCCTCTGCTTAAAACTTATCAAGGGCTCCTCATTTCTCTACAATAAAAAAGCAAATGTCTTAACACAACTCACAGAACTCTGCATAATCTGGACTTTTTTGTCTAGCCTCTACAATACTCCCTTTTGCCCCTGAGCTCCAAAGATGCTTTCTGTCCTTGTGAAACCTTTTCTCCTGACTTCAGTCTATTCATACAATGTCTTCCCTCTGTCAGGAAAGTCTCAAGAAATCCATTCTTCCCTGCTTACCTTGCCCCACTTCCAACTAATTAATTCCATCCTCTTCCTGCAGATAGCAGTTCACAGGACCCTCCACCAGGGGTCATATGCCTCAGTTTCTCAAAGTGGGTTTGTCTCTGTTATTATTACATGTTCATGACACTTCAACTTTTCCTGTGTAGCACTTATCCCAGCTTGCCTCTATATTCTTATTTATAACATAATTAATATGTTAAGGATTCTGTGTTCTGAGAGAGCAACCATTATATGTTTGCTGAACACATAGTCCTAGCTTTTCACGGAGTACATTGCACAAATAGTTTTGAATGAATGAACGTGAATTTGGGCAGTTTGTATATATTTTCTCAATCTTTTCCTTTATTATCTACAAAATTGAGCTAAGATTACTTTTCTACCTATTCAAAATATATATGGATGAGACAAATGAGATCACATACCTGATAAGGGCAATGCAGGTAAAGCGTGGACTGGCACAATGCTGACTAAGCATAATAGGGGCTCAGAAAAATCTATTATCATTACTGCTGCAATTATCACTGTTATTGTAGTGTCAGCTTCTACTTTGTCCCATTTCTTACCCCGTCTAAAGAGATTTTCCTACAAACGTTGATTGATAATTCCCTCTTTTTCTGACAAATCATCTGCATTATGCATGTTGAATTCAGTACAATAAAATACATGTATTTTGTTATTCACTAATTAATCCACATTTGTAAATCTTGTCCCTTCTTAAGGGTAAGGACTGTCATATGGATCCATTTTATCACCAGCCGCACTCACTTGAGTGGAAAGTGTGTTGCAGATATTTGATGGATTGATTCAGGAGACACTAGTTAAGTTAACTCTGTAATTCAGACTTCACTAGCTTGCTTTTTCTTGTGGAGACATCAGTAGCTCGTCTGTTTATAGGAAAGCTAATCTTTTTCAAAGATAAAGCCAGGGTTTTTAAACTGAGGAGGAAAATAGAATGTTTTAAGAAGAATTTTGGAATCAGTTTATTATTAGTCTTCAGTAGGATGAGAAAAATTCACAAAATAGAGTAAGTTGCAACCTAAACATATTTGACTTGGAGAGAATTCCAGTGATGGTGTGAAGAGGATGATGAGTCCTTTCTGCAATAATAAGTGTACAACTAAACACATTAAATTTACTCAAATACTAACTTTATAAGACAGCAAGAAAGAGATTATAAAAATATATTTAATTTGGGAAATTTTCTCAACAGTCCATTCAATGTGTGTACACTCCAGAGGGCCTATGCTATGTATGAAAAGTCTGAATCAGCTGCTCTTGAAGCATGGTGTGAGCACATTGCCACGATAAGGTGCTTCTGATATTTAAAGAAATAAATAACTATATACCATGTCTCCTAAACCAAATCAGCAATGGAGATAAGTAATGGTATTGCATTATTACATATAGCAGGCAATGGAGCATAGTAATGAAGAACATGGCATTTTGGGGCCAAATGGATTAGTTTCAACTTCTATAACTGCCACTTGTTAACAATAGGACACTAGAGAAGTGACTTAACATTTCAATGACACACTTTACTCATGTACAAAATGGAGCTGATCATTGAACTTCCTCGTAGGATTGAATGCATTACTATATAAAGTATTTGGCACGTATTAAGTAATATATATGTAGTTGTTATAACTGTTATTATATGAGAAATTTTCAAAGGTGGTTTAGAACATAGAAAATTTTTGCTTTACACAATGACTATGGAATCAACCCCTGAGGCAGATGCAGGGTTCCTGAATCTATATGATAGTTACACATAATTTTAGATAATTATTAAAGCAGGTCCTTCGTAGGCCTAGTTAAAGTAGCAATTTTTCAACTCAATTCAAATAGCTGCCTTTTATCGTTTCTCTACACTCCTTAAAGGGACATAAGATATACACATATTTAATACAGTTCTTTTTTTTAAGTACTATAAAACTGACTTGTCATTAATTCCTACTTTCTAGCCACTTCCAGTGTGATCTGAAATAATAAGGAAAATGTGTTCCACATTACTCAGCATAAACACTAGTTGGAAAGTTTGTGACTCACTGTGTGGCTCGAAGTCTCTGTGCCTATCAGCTGCAGTGACATATGGAGAGGAGGAGGCATTTGGAAGGAAATAAAGCATAAAAATTCAAAACAAATTGGATTTGGAGACCCTGAGTTCAAATCCAAGATCTGTATTTAACTGTGTGGTTTTGGGTATGATAATTAATCTTTGAAGCTTAATTTACTTATCTTGAAAATGGGGGTTGATAGTGGCATATGTTTTATGAGATTCATTAAGATAATGGATGGATATTGTGTGCACAAAGTAAATGACTCATAAGGACTAAGTAAATACCAGCAATTATTACAAAAGCACCTTTACATCCTAATGTGCACATCTGAGTTCTCTTGTTTTCATTTAGGTGTTGTTTATTGAATGAAATGAAACTCGAAGCTGGGACCCATTCCCTAGACAGTTTGGGAGACTCTTAGCCTCCAGGGCAGGTCCTTCCTCCTCACCAGGACCATTCAAAATGATACTTTTCTATAACTTTTGTGCATCTGTCAATATTCGCTCTTAGAATTGTAAGCATCCTTGGGTCAAGGGTAGTTTGACTGGGAAGCCCTTTTAAGAATGTAACTGAGCATTAGTCTCTGCCAACCATTCCTTTAGGAAAACATACTCACCAGTTAACAGATTCCAAACTTGATGTCAGTTCTTTATTGCCTAAGATAAATAAAGCAGTATGTGGAGATGATCTCAGTCAACATTCCACCCATCTCTCAAAACCCAACTCAAAAGCTACCTCCATGTGAAATTATTTGTGATCCTTTTCAGCTTAAACTAAGCACTTCCTCCTCTGAACTCCTCTGCACATCTTTTGACCATCTTCCATTAACACCTCTTCACATGACTCAATAGAAAAAAAAGCTATAGCTATAAATTTCTTACTTCACTTTCAAGGAGGAAATAGATGAGAATTATTCAAAGTGTACATGTATATATGTGTGTGTGTGTATATATATATATATATATATACACATATATATACTTTTTCAGACACGTATAAATTAGAACCCCAACTTCTTTACCTGTTTTCTGAGTGATAATGAAAAATCTAGAGTTTAAACTTTTGGAAAGCAGGCAACAGGATGTGACCAGAAGTTACCAAAATATATCCAATGGATACTGAATGAAGAAGGTCCCTCTGTGCATTCATGGGGTCCAGCTTCAATAGGATTGAATATTTGGTAGCGATTCCACAGAAACCTTATCAAATATTCTTTGTTCAATCTCTGGACACTACAAATAAATGAGGCTTGGGCTCTGATTTCTTATCTATTTCCTTAGGCTCCCTTTGGCTTCAAGGCTCTTTAGAGTTAAGTTTCTATGAGAACTGAGTTCCTGTTCCATCTCTCAACTTTGCCATTTACTCTGAGACTTGGATCAAGTAAGTCAGCTCTTTAAGCCTCAGTTTATTTATATAAAAAGAAGAAGAAGAAGATCCTCCTTATCATTTTTGTGAGGATTCATCTAGACCAGCAGATTCTTAAGAATATTCTGTAAAATGTTCATTAAAGAACATATAATAGGTATTCTGGGGGAAAAAATGTCATGGTCAAATGTATTTGGGAATTACTGTATTAAACAAAATTAAACAGATTTATTTGAGGTAGAACTTTATAAAACTTCTTTATGTTAATATAAATTATGAGTCTCTAGAGAAGATATGTAAGATTTAATAATGTCTCCCAAAAACATTGGTCAAAGAAATACGTGGATCCAATGTCTTCCAAAAATATTGATAATGAAATCAGTGTTAGCCAGGCTCTTATCTACAGGTAGTACAGCCAAACTTAGAATAGGGAGGGGGGGGGGGGGGGGGGGGGGGGGAGAGAGAGAGAGAGAGAGAGAATGAATACATATGTATTTTTTCTCTTAAAGAAGGACCTAGATTCAGAAGTTCAAACATAGTTATTAAGATTGAGTCCCTGTTTATTTCTGGGTTCTAATTATTGTGAAGTTTTTATTCTGTTATTACAGTATTGGGTCCTTTACCCATCTCTGAACTAACCAATGATGATTACAGTCAGATTGATACAATGCTCTGATTAAATATACCTATCTCTGGACCTTAAGATAAAATCATTTCCAGGGCCGGGTGCGGTGGCTCATGCCTGTAATCCCAGCACTTTTGGAGGCCGAGACGGGCAGATCACAAGGTCAGGAGATGGAGACCATCCTGGCTAACATGGTGAAACCCTGTCTCTACTAAAAAAAAATACAAAAAATTAGCCAGGTGTAGTGGTGGGCACCTGTAGTCCCAGTTACTCGGGAGGCTGAGGCAGGAGAATTGCGTGCACCCGGGAGGCAGAGCTTGCAGTGAGCCGAGATGCCGCCACTGCACTCCAGCCTGGCGACAGAGCAAGACTCCATATCAAAGAAAAAAAAAAAGATAAAATCATTTCCATGTTACCTACACCAATTAAGAGTAGGAACTGAATAATTTTGGCATCCTCTTTTCCAAACGGAAACACATAAGTTTCCATTTTGCAATTCCTAACATAAGTTAGGAATTACAGGATGTATGCTATAGAATCATACCCTCTCCTTTTGGATTGAACTTCAAATGAAACAAAGACAACATTTTTTGGAAAATGTAAGTTAGATGGTCGTGTAAAGGGTCCTGGCCATAAGAGATCCTCATGAAATGTCAACTCCTTTCCTTTGTCTCTCCTTCTATGCTATTTTAGTGTCTTAGTGAGCCAATCAAACAATTTGGGAAGCCCTGTTAACACCTAAATATCAATCCAGGTATCAATTCTTAGAATCTAAATCAAACCCCCAAGCACTCGAAAAGTTGTTTAAGCATGGTCATGAAGTCAGTACTATAGGATGCCTAACTATATTCTACTGAGTATTCTTTAATTGAATACACCAAAAATAGCTGTACTTCCATATACCACACACCATACAGTTCCTAAGAGTTATACATATTTATTAGTTTAAATGCCATAGGAGAAAGACTTTCAAAAAAAATTTCCCCAATCCATTATCAAGATTTTTTTCATTCGCTCTGCAGACATTAATACTTCAAGGTGGCCTTGACCTGTTTCTTCTCTACTCTTCCCTAACTGCTTTGAGACCCCACATTACCTTTCTCACCTCTTCATACCCCTCTTGATTTACCTCTCATACTTTCCTTGGCCAGTCTCTCTATTGCATTAGTGCAGCCTCTGTTTGCTGCCTTCTTTTTGATTTTTATCTATCTATCTTTGCCAACCTGCACATCTTTTTAGACTCCCGTGTCTCCCTTCTTAAATGTCTTTCTTTTCCCACCTTAGTCCTTGCTATGGCATTGCATTCATAAATATTGTTTCCCCCAGTTGTTAGCCATGTGACCTTTTGTTTGCAGAAACCATATCCATATTCATAAGCTTCTAGGCATATTTTAAAAATCAGAATTCATTGTGCAATACATTAACCCCTCCTATTGTCTCAGCTTGCCAGTTAGAGGAAATCAAAGTCTCTTGCAGTTTTGTTCCAAAAAATAAGAGTTCATTTCAACTCCTACTAAAGGGAAGAGACCAATAAATCACAACCCTGCTAACCTTCTGGCACTTCTGTCTTACCAGCATCTCTCTGATTGCAGGGAAACAATAATAATAATGGAATTGCAGATACAAATACACTTTTCATCTGGAAGTTTCCCTCCTTATACTAAAACACTTTAGCAGGTGGAATGATTGTCAAGCATCCAATTCTCTTATCCAAGAACCAAGAAGGTCATTCAGCCAAGAACTAGAGCTAAACTACTGACTTTTACAATAAGAGTAAAGAGAAGATGAGAACTAGTGTCTACTGTGACTTCATCACATTAGCACTGAGTTTGGTTATTACACTTATCTGACCTTCAAAATGATTGTGTGTATATATACCCACACACAAAATTTATGCATATTATTTATAAAATAGTACTAATAATATGGCATCTCAGGCTACCATAACAAAATACCATAGAATGGGTAGCATTAAAAACGGAAATTGATTTCTCACTCATCTATTCTTCTAGCAATTTTGAAATATATGATACATTATTATTAACTGTTATCACCATGCAGTGCAATAGATCTGGAAGTAAAGACAATAAGAATTTCTGTCCTGCAGACTTTCCAGAAGGTTTGTTCAATCACATCAGACCATAAGGAACAACGTGTTTGGGGTCCATAAAGTGTTACGCAAAGGTTAGTGGCAGGGAGTCCCAGATCACAGTGCTAGAATAGTCTAGTTCTGACAAGAAATCTCTTCCTGGCTTACAGGCAACCATCCTCTCCCTGTGTTTTCACATGGTGCAGAGTGAGAGAGTTCTGGTCTCTTCTTCCTCTTATGAGGACACTAATCCTATGGTGGGGCCCCATCCTTGTGACCTCATCTAAAGTTAATTGTCTCCTAAAGGCCCCACCTCATCATACTACCAGATTGGGGCTTAAGTTTTCAACATATGAATTTGGGGTAAGACACAAACATTCAATCCATAGCAATATGCAATCCTGATTCTTACAGAGGAGGAAGCTAAGACTCTGACACAGCCCAAGGTTACACAGTGAGTGAGTAGGGTGAGTAATAGACCCCAATCTTTCTGGCTTAAAAGCCCAGATACATTTCAAGACTGTTTTTTTTAAAAGAATATTATATAATAAAATAATCCAAGCTCTGTGTGAACTCTTAGAATCATGAGAAGTCCACTTCCTCTTAATACGTCTTGGTGTTTTCATAGTGTAGGAGGCAAAGATTGGGTTGAGAAATATAATTACCCAAGATTTAGACTTGTCTCTCCCTCCAGTAAACAACTTTCTCTCTCTGAGACTCCTCATCTCTTAAACAGTGGGGTTAGGAGGTGTTAGGGGTTAGGGGGTGTTAGGAGGTCTTTATTCTGCATTATTAAAGTTCTCATTGGTAGAATAGTCTCAATGTGCCAGATATTCCAGTAAGTGTTAATTTAACTTTCTCATTTGCAACAGATACTTTTATGAATGAGGTAAATGAGGGCTCAAGAGGTTAAGTAACTAGGCCAAGTTAATCCAACTAGCAAGGAGTAGGAATTCAAACCCAGATCTGACCCCAAGCCTATGTCTCAACCACAATTCCTTACAACAGTTCAAATATTCTTTTTAGGAGAGTACCCATTCTTCTTAAAAGATAAAAAGCCTCTCCAGGTGTGATCTAACAAATGAAAATGACCATGTAACTATTATCCCATTGATCTGTCTTCTACAAACACAATCCGTCAAAATGAAAGACACCTGCAGTCATACTCCAAGGTCAAATCCAAGCTACCACTAAGTTCCATCATTAGTTCATTCATCTGACTATAATCAGAAGATGAAGAGACTAGAGTTTAGCTTCTGGGATTTGAACTTGTGGTTCCCAGGAATCTCACAGGATGTTATATGCACTCCACAAATTAGGTCCTCCCACTGACTCTCTCTGCTTCACTGGCTATGTAACATTTGTGTTAGTTCTATACATGCTACAGTTATACTATGAATATTGTGCACTCTGGTAAAATCTTTCAGTTTCACACATCAGGCGGCTGTACGAACAGTAATTAATTAGGCCTCAGAACCCCCTGATGAGATTATTATGTATAAACACAGTCTCGTGCATGGCCCAGGGAATTTTGTCATTAGAAGTTGTAAGTTCAATTCACTCCTTCACCATGGACCTCAGACTACTGGTACAAAGGCTATCAGATAGATAAAAAGAGTGATATTATGATTCAGATCATGAGTTTTCTACTATGGAGGAAAAAGAGAAATATTTTTGACATAGAGAATTCAGTTTGTAGAGTGATGGTCACCCAGGGAGCACTGGAGTTGAGGACAGAAGATAAAAGTCTTTGACCTGCCATTGACACCAAGTTACAGCAGTGCTGTTGTCCATGTGGCCTTGGGCAAGCATATTAAACTCCCTAAACATCAACTTTGTATTAATTTATTTTTAACTGAAATATAATAATTGTGTATATGTACGGGATACAATGTGATGTCTTGATCCATGCATACATTGTAGAAAGATTCAACCAAGCTAATTAACGTATTCCTCAGCAACTTTTTTGTGGCAAGAACATTAAAAATCTGTTCTTTTAGCAATTTTGAAATATATGATATATTATTATTAACTGTCGTCACCATGCAGTGCAATAGATCTGGAAGTAAAGATAATAAGAATTTCTGTTCTGCAGACTTTCCAGAAGGTTTGTTCCATCACATTAGATCATAAGGAACAAAGTATTTGGGGGCTCATAAAGTGTGATGCAAAGGTTAGTATTTGCATACCACTATGACTTGAGCTCATGATGACCTGCTGGATATAAAAATCAGTTTAATTTCATATGCTATGCTCCTACTGAGTATTGAGCACCTAGGTCTCCTGAATATGGAAGATGCAAAGGTGAATACAATCATTCTCTGAGGGCTTTCTGCCTCCTTGGATCTATGCAAGAAAACTATGAAGGCAAATGTTAAAATGTTAATTAGCACTGATTTCATTTCTATAATCATTCTTTATTTATTTATTTATTTATTCTTGGATTTTATGGACAGTGCAAACACAACTACAATGTGTGATATAGCTAGCCCCCATGAGAGGGAGTATGATTTTCTGTAACAGAGAATAAGATCCTACTAGCACATCACAGAGGATGAAAGTGGTATATGTC
Organism: Piliocolobus tephrosceles; assembly: GCF_002776525.5. Classification (NCBI taxonomy): domain Eukaryota; kingdom Metazoa; phylum Chordata; class Mammalia; order Primates; family Cercopithecidae; genus Piliocolobus; species Piliocolobus tephrosceles. The sequence continues at coordinate 19,909,661 of NC_045447.1, read as the reverse complement.
CAAAGTTGGTTATTTGCAGTTGAAATATAAACAGCTTCTCTTGCTTAATAATATACTACCTATATTGCTCACTCTGAATCTTTTTTGTCAAATTGATATACTAAACTGTCTATATATAGCATTGTGCCAAAATTAATGTTTAAAACATGCATAACATCTGAGGACTTCTTATTTCTAAAAACAGTTTGGTTATTATTATTGACCAAATGTTTTTGTCCCCCCAAAAGTTCATATGTTGAAATTCTAACTCCCAATGTGACGGTATTAGAACACAGGACCTTTGGGAGGTAATTAAGTCTTGAGTGTAGAGCCCTTGTGAATAGGATCAATGCCTTACAAAAGGGACTTCAGAGAGCTCTCTCTCTCTTCCTCTTTCCACCATGTGAGGATACAACTAGAAGACGGCAGTCTGTACCCAGAAGAGGGCCCTCTTAGAACAGACCATGCTAGCACCCTGATCTGGGGCTCCCAGCCTCCAGCACTGGGATAAATAAATTCTATTGTTTATCCACCACCCGGTTTGTGGTTCTTTGCTAGAACAGCCCTAACTAGTGCAAGTATAAATTTGATATGTATGATGATTCTTCTTGTTATGCTATTAAGAAAAAGGAAACATTTTATCACAGAGAGATGCTGGGTGGAAAATTGAAGTCCTCTGATTCCCTTCTTCATTATTAACAGAGTATTTAATTAAGAAATAATGTATTAATTTAACAAATATTTACTGAGCATTGCTGGTAGAAGTATCAAATGGTGTAAGTACTTTGAAAAGCAGTGGGGCAGACCCTTATAAAGATTATCATAAAGGTGTACACAAATATACACCTACGCCATGATTCAACAATCACCTTGATAGAAACGAAAATATCTCTTTACCCCAAAGACATGAAAATATGTATGCACAAAAAAGACCTATATAGGAATGTTCATGAACCTTTATCTTAAATCACTAAAGACTGGAAACATGTCCATCAACAGTGGAATGGATGAACAAAATGTGATATATTCCTACCATGCAGTACTACTCAGCAGTACTAAGAAACTATTAGTACCTGCAGTGTCAGTGCATCTCAGAGACATTACGCTGAACAAGAGGAGCCAGATTCAGGAGAAGATGCTGTATGATTCTACTTACATGTAGTTTTAGAATAGGAAAATTAATCTAGAGTAATAGAAATCAGATTAGTGATTGCCTGGAGTAAGGGGTGGGGAATTCACTGGCAAAGGACACAATGGATCTTTTTAGGGGATGATGGATATAGTCTCTATTTTGACCAAGTTGGTGATCACAGGTATGTACACATTCATTAAAACTCATTGAATTGTATAGAGTACTTAAAATGAACACATTTATCTTACTGTGTGCAAATTATGCCTCAATAAAACTGATTTTAAAGCATATGCAAACATGTTATCACATTAAATGTTGTCAACAACATCCCCTTTCTTCCCTCATAGTCTTAGCTAACTTATTGTTTACTTACCATTAGAAAGGGCTAGAAAAATCCTCCCGCAATTATGAGTTTAATAATCTACGTGAAATTATGAAACAGTCCAACTCCATGTGGAAATGCTAAGTTTTTGGTTTTTTTAGTGGACAAAAGGATGACTAAGCATTTGCTCTGATTTGTCAAATCAAAATTGCCTCCCCGATGTGGCATTTCATATGACTGGGAATTCAATCAAGCCTTTAAAAAAGTACCTGAAAGCATTCAAAGCATATTTCTGAAGGAAAAAAGTTTGTGTGTGTGGTGTATGTGTGTATTTATGTTCTAACAGGAATATATACATATATGTGAATATATATGTGCGTGTATATATACATTATATATGCTCTAACAGGTATATATGTGTGTGTATATCTACACGCACATATATATGTATATATACCTGTTAGAACCTACTATTCACATATGTTTAACTTATGGGAACATTGAAATATCTGGTTATCTGGTTCTTAAACTTTCCCAGCAGCATGCCAACCACCACCATCGCCTCCTCCATGTGGTATCTGAAGGACAGTGTTCTTCCTTTCATGCCTGGGGTGCTGTAGAAGCTTCGGCTCTGGATAGATAAAAAGTCAAATTTGCTGAGTGGTCAATCTGTGCCAGGCACTATACTAAGGGCTCCTCTACAGTCATTATCTGCTTTACTCCTCAGAACCAGTCTGTGAGAAGGTACTCTTATCCCTTTTTTATGGATAAAGTGGCAAATTAAATGTCACTCAGGTAACACAGTTATGGTATACCTGGGATGTCAACACAAAGATAACAGTGACAAGCATGGGTGTTAACCATGGAGCAGTATTGCCTGATGACACAGTGGCTGCCAAAAGTTACTGCCAACTTCTGGCATTTGAGACAGCAAAGATAATATAACGTCTAGCCCTGGGTTAAGTCTGATCACTGGAATAAAGTTATGCAAGTACATGATTTCAGGGCACTGGCAGAAGTTTCATTTCTGTAATTCTCCCCTCTTTTGTGCCCTCTGATTTGTGGTAGGCCAAGCCTAGGACTCAACCTTTGAACCATATTCACGGGGTTGTTTTCTTTTTTTTTTTCCATAAAATCATGATGGAAGGTAGGAAGAGCTCTGCAATTTGTGGGAACCAATGCAACAGAGTTCTATTAGGTCTTGATGAGGGGTGAGAACACCAAGTTCACACAGATTCACTATCCTAACCCACTGCAGACAGGCAACAGCCCAGGTATTACAACCTCTGAATACAACAGCACACTCTCAGTATCTACATAAGAGGTAGGAAAGAGGCTACTGCTGAGTTATCCACTAAATGCATCACAGTGATGCCAGGTGGAGGCAAAGATGCCTACTCACCCCACCCCAAGGTGCTGAGGGAATATGCCGGAGCCCCACTGGGAAAGAGGGTGATGGTGGAACTCAGTCTCCATCCTACCAGTGTGATCTGGTTGCCACTCTGGATGGAAAGTGGCAGTAGCCAGGGGGTGGAGAAGGGGAGGTGGAGGCTAGGCAGGGTCCAGGGCACCAGGAATGGAGACTAGGAGCTGCTTACATCCTAAGGAAGCAGAGCCACATCAGTGGCTCTCAGACCTCAGCATGCGTTCTACTGTCCCATCACACTTCACTTCCAAAAAGCAAATTCAAAGACAAAATTAACAATTTCAGGACAGCAACAGCAAAGCATGAAACCCCATATATGCAAACCTTGTGTGTGCAGAGCCCTGTGCTGCACACCCGTGAAGCCAGCCATAGCTGAAGGCTGTGTATGCAACCTTAGGAGCGTGGATACTGGAATACGACAGCCCATATTCAAATCCCAGACCATTATTTAATAGCTATGCAACTCCTAGCCAGTTTCTCAACCACACTGTGTCTTAGTTTTCTTTCCTTTTTTAATTTTTTTTTTTTTTTGAGACGGAGTCTCGCTCTGTCGCCCAGGCTGGAGTGCAGTGGCGCTATCTCAGCTCACTGAAAGCTCTGCCTCCCGGGTTCACGCCATTCTCCTGCTTCAGCCTCTGGAGTAGCTGGGACTACAGGCAGCCGCCACCTCGCCTGGCTAATTTTTGTATTTTTAGTAGAGACGGGATTTCACCATGTTAGCCAGGATGGTCTCGATCTCCTGACCTTGTGATCCTCCAGCCTCGGCCTCCCAAAGTGCTGAGATTACAGGCGTGAGCCACTGTGCCCGGCCTGTGTCTTGGTTTTCTTATCTGTAAAATAGCATCTTTGGGAAAATTCAGTGTGTAAAATGAATTAAGCATTCAGACTAGTGCCTGGCACATAGTAAAAATTGTATGTTAGCTATTTGCTTATTATTTATTCATATTTTCCTGTAAATGTCCCAGAGCCCTTGTATGTGTCTCTCTAAGCAAATCTGTTTTTACCATTAATTCGCTGCTGTGAGTTATAACAAGTATGCCTCTCTATTTAGTCATCTCCTGCTGCATGTTTTTATTATTGAATAGATGATTTCCAAACAATATTTAAAAACAATTTGTAAAGAGAAAAAAAAATTAAGTGTACATACATACATAATTATTTCCATTTTTGCTTGTAAAATGCTAGTCCATGCCTATATGTATGCATATTTTTACAAAGCTACAATTGTATGATATATATTATTTTTTCACTTACCATTAAATTATAAGCATTTGTTCGCGACACTACATTGTCATCACAATTATCATTGTAATAGTCGCATAATATCCTATAATGTTGATACATCTTAATTTACTATAAATTATTCCCTTATTGAGGGACATTTAAGTTGTTTCATTTGGGGGGCATTTATGCTAATGTATAGTGATTGTCACTCAGCACTTTATCTCTGTGTTGTATTATTTTCTTGGGATTTATTTCCAGGAAGGAGATTCCTGGGGCAAAGGGGATAAATACATGTAGGGCTGTTTCTACATTTTGAGCCATTGCTTTCCAAAAGGGTAATAATAATAAATAAATAATAATATCAAGAAGGGACACATAATTTGCACAGATGTTGTGCTAAACTCAGCATTTCATTCTTTCTATGGCACTAGGTATTATGAGTCCCATTTTATATTTGAGGAAACTGAGGCACAGGGAAGTCAAATAACTGGTCCAAGTCCTTGCATTTAGTAAATAGAAAACCTGGGACAGGAACCACAGTCTAGTCTGATATTGAAGGTGGTTAATTAAGCCAGGCCCTGAAACACTCCCCTTTACTTCCTGCTGTTGATGTGGCCATAATCTTACAGATTTTCCAGTAATTTTCCTTTGGACTCTTTATAGAGGTTCCTCCTAGCACCAATTCACAATGAATACTTTATTCTTTGATTTTTCAACCCAAATAAGGAAGTCACGGCAATTATTTACTTTCATGCACTTGTTCTGCCCTCTTGTCTTTCTTTCCCTTCCCGACCCTTCATCCTCTCCCTTTCTTCATGTTATGCCTTTTCTTCTTTACTCCTTTCTGTCCTTCTTCTTTCCCTCCTCACCACAAATTTCGAGCACCCATGATGAGCTAAGTTTTGCTAGAAGCTGAAATAGGGTCTTCATTCTCACTATATTTTGCTTAAGTTGCCATTGCATTTTTCCCCTTTCAAGTCTTTAAGCCATTGTACCAGAATTAAGAAATTTTTTCATCTACCTTGCATTTATATTTTGTAACTGATTTTGAGTGTCATTAAAATCAAACTGATAAATTAATATTTTTCTTTATATTATAACCTACTTAAGAAGGTTTACAGAAGTCTTAACTGTAATTTTCATCCATCTCAGACCTTTTACTTTCCCCAAAGAACATTTTCATAATATATGAGAGACTCAGACTACGTAAATGCAGACTTTCTTCACACACCTTTTAAAAATAATCATTTGGGATAAATTAAAGCATATTTTGTTCCACAGGGATTACACGTTGTCTGAAGTATTTTTAGTATAATGGTAATCTAGTCTTACTGTTTTAATATAATTTCTATTACAGAAAGGGGATGTTCAAATGTTTGTTAGCAAACATTTTCTAAGCCTCTATGCTGTGACTTAAAAATAACTGTGATGATAAAAAAAAGAGATGGGAAATTTATTTAGTTAGAAAAAAAGAAACAAACCCCAGAGAAGGAAATTGAACAAGTTGTAATGTGTCCTGAAGTGGAAGAATCATTCCACACCCAGAATATTCTATTACAGGTGTTGCAAGTACACCAGGGATAAGTCTCCAAACATCCAACACATAATTCAGTGGTGAACTTTAGAACTAAGCCCAGCTGAGAAATAACTTTCTAGATTGCAGTGCCCATCTCTTGGGGCTTTTGTATCTCTTTGTCTTTCTCGTTCCTTCCCCCTGTCATCTCTTTCCCCCTTAAGCCCCTTTCAATCTACAGCAAAATGAAACATTCAAATGCATTATTCAGTTGCAAAGAAAATGTCAGCTCTTTCCTTTCCTCTCCCTGTTTATTGTTTTCTCTGGTTTTCCTTCCAGTCACTGCTACATACCCAAGTCTCAGAGGTTTTGCCTGCGGTATTTTGAAATAGAAAAGTTTCAAGGAAATATTTCCCTAAGCACAGGAGAGTTTAGCTGCTGAGAAGCAGAAAATCAGAGGTTTCTAATAGTGCCCTTTGGTTGTGGTTGTAACGGGGACCAAGGAAACAGGACACAGACAAGAATTAGATAAACCCAGCCAGACTCTTGTAAGACCCAGGTCATCCTCAGGCCCCAGGGGAACTGAGGCCAAATTATCCTTTTCAAAAGAATCTCAAGAGTAGTCAAAAACTGGGAGACATTTATAGAGCAATCATAATGTAAATTCTGACCATTTTCTACCAAAATTGGGAGATAACTTCAAGTTTGTTTCTGCTGTTTAATTTCCTAGTGTCTCCATAGTACCTCATCTCATTCCTCCATCAGACTGTGAGTCTCCACACCCAGAACTGTTCGGGGTTTGTCTTCAAATACATGGGATGTCCTGATAAATGTTTGCTGAATGCGCTGTCTTGGGAGACCCAGTCAGGGCAAGTCCAAGCAAAAGAATTGTTGGAAATCTTTTTCCCTCTTTCAGAAGGGATTATGCAACCCAGCAGGCCTCATACAACAACCAGACCAATTAAGTAATAGAACTGAGTCACTTTCAGATGCTGGAGTTAGGACATTTTCTGGAACATTGCTTACAAAGGAAAACCAAGTTACAAAGTATATCTTCTCGATTACTGTCACTGAGGAACTGAGTAGGTATAGCTACAAAACGAACTAAATATTTTTAAAAATGAGACCTGTCTACAGACATCAGGAGAGGCCATGTAATATTTTAGGAGGAAAAAAGCATTCATTGCATACAATACTGAAAATTAACTTATTACTTACATACATTTGCATATCTGGAAGGATTCACTGGAGTAGCTAACATGTGAGAATTTTCACCGTTTGTCAGTCATTGTGCTAAAGTGCCTTATTGTACTTAATCTTCACAATTAATCCTGAGAGGCAGGTTATGAGGTTGAGTCCCATTGTTTTCGCCTAAGGAAACTGAGACTCAGAGAAGTTAAGTGACCTTCCCAAAGTCACACAGGGGGAAAGTGGTAAAGTTGAGCCACAGACCTAGGTGGAAGGAAGGCAGAGCAGTGGGGTTCACCACTGAGTGCTGCTTCTACACAGCCTGTAAACACCATTGAAGAACGTTCACTTTCTGTGGTATAGGCTTTCATTTTGTTTAGTTTATTTTCACATTAAGCAAGTATAGTCTTTATTATAAAAGTAACTTGTATTTAGAAAAAATAAAATGCAGAGGTGAAATGCCTTGGTAGGCATTTTAAGCTATCAAGAGCTAAGTCTTCCATGTAGGGGAAATACAATACATACATATTTATAATTTTAATGACCAGGTAAGTGAAAAAAAGAAAGGCAAGGGTAAGGTTAAAGAGGAGATAGAGGCAAGGAAAGAAGTGGACGGAAGAGGAAGAAAAGGAGGAGCAGAAAAAGCCTCCTTTGCTTTTTTATGGCTATAGAGTTTCAGCAAAGCTTAAGAGAAGCCTAAAATAATAACAACAGAAACAACACTAGTTTACACTAGCAAACAACTATAATGATCATAACATTTACTTTTAAATCTCATAAAATCTATTCTCTCTACTTCTTTCCTTCCCTCTTCCCATGTGCCCTTCCCCACCCCAGGTGGCATCTCTCAACCTGCTCAGTAACATACTGTGATAATGAGTTGCATTCAAGACATAAACTAGACTTTTATTTTTTTATACAGTTCACCAATACAAGACTTAATTGAACAATAACTGGCTCCTATTCTTTCAAAATTAAATTAGGCAGACTGGGCACGGTTGCTCATGCCTATAATCCCAGAACTTTGGGAGGCCAAGGTGGGCAGATCACCTGAAGTCAGGAGTTCTAGACCAGCCTGACCAACATAGTGAAACCCATCTTTATTAAAACTACAAAAAATTAGCCGGGCGTGGTTGCGGGCGCCTGTAATCCAAGCTACCCCAAAGGCTGAGGCCAGAGTATCGCTTGAAGCCACGAGACGGAGGTTGCAGTGAGCAGAGGTCACATCATTGCACTCCAGCCTGGGCAACAAGAATGAAACTCCGTCTCAAAAAATAAATAAATAAATAGAATAAAATACAATTTAATTTAATTAGGCCACCCATCCAGCACTTTTTCCCTGTCCTCTTACTTTTTTTCTGTTTTTGGACAGTTTGGAAATTTTAACACAGGACAAGAATTGACCTGTCCTACAACTGTATCTAAGGGAAAGTAGGAAAGGAGACAATGCTAAAGGTTTGTGCCAGGCAGAGAAAACAGAGTTCATAACTGGGTTCTGGGAGACCTCAAGAAAGCTCTTCCCCTCTGACTTTCAGCCTTGCCTCCTGTGCAGTGAGATGGCAGTGCAGGTGATTGCCCTGTCACTCTAGGGCACTGAGAAGCCAAGGTCAAGGCTTAGGTTGAAGTGTAAAGCAGGAACTCTATCCTTGGACTCAACAGTCAAGAATCAGTCTGGCACCTCAGGTGACAGGAATCAGTGACGCCAGTTTAATTATCAATCCATGAGCGCATGACTTAACTTCTCTGAGCCTTCATGAATAAAATGAATTTCTTCATAAATGAATCTAATTGCTCTCCTTTCCAAGGGTGTTTAGAATATCACATTGGATATTATATGAAATGCTTTCCTCAGATGGCAGGTACGAAATATCATTGATGTTCCCCTTCTCTTTCTTCTTAATTCTTATGCCCACACCTTGTCAGTCGTTTTCTCCCTGACCCACAGAGCTTTCCGCTTTTTATTAGAGAAAAACACCTATTATCTCCTTTAAGATTTGGCATACGGGTCAGATTTAAGAAGACTTTCACCATGAAATTCTGACCTGGGATGAATTGCATAACCTTCCCAAGACTCAGTTTCAACAGCTGCAAAGGAACCTGATTGAAGAAAATAAAACTGAGTCTTTTTCAATATTAAAATTATTTAATTCCACATATTTTTATCCCCTACTCTCTGTTTCCTCTCTCCCTGCCTCTTTTCCCCTATCTGCGTCACACTTTGCTGGTGAATCAAATTCAAATCATCAATCAGATTCAGGTGTTTACTTGCATGGCTCACAAATATAAGACTTAATTGTGCAAGAATAGATTCTCCATATTCGGATTGAATTAGTTAGTTCTGTGTCTTCCTCTCCCTCCCCTATGGCTTTCTTTCTATTTTTAGATAGACAGTCTAAAATGTCTTAATATATCAATGACATTTATAACACATGTTAATATCTAAACCGTCGATGCTCTATTTGTAGAAATGACTGCTGATGTGATGAGATGCTTTTATTATATCAGTGACTTTTATTATAAATAGGATAAAACTCTGCACTCTCTTTTTGGAAAATTAAAGCACAATAATAAACTATTCTCTGCCCTAGTTTGTCCAAGTGTCAGCTTCCAGTACTAGGTTTTACTTTTTTTGGTGCACATTTTATAAATTGCTCTTTACAAGTTCAGGGTGAATATGTGTCTCTTGTAATAGATGACAGCAGACTCTTCTGGGATGGGAGGTAAGTGCTGACCCCTGGGGATCCATTTCATAATTTTTGTAATTTCTCAGGCTCCCTGTGGGGCCCAGTACCTCAGAACTCTGGAGGTGGCCAATGCTGTAGTCTTTATATGAAACATATAATCCCTATCTCTGCCTCCCACATCTTGCCCATCATTAAAGTACATTTCACAGTTACAAGAGCAGAAGGTTAGGAGCATCTGTTTTAGGAGCAGACAGGCATGGGCTGGAGTTGCTGCCGTGTGATTTGGGCAAGTCACACAACCTCTCTGATCTGTGTTTTCTTCTATAAAAAAGTGGAAAACAAACATATCTATTGCAAAGAGATAGTGAGGATACAATGAGATGGTATATATAAAATATTTAGCACACATTAAAGATGCAAGAGTCATGGCTTTGCCTATTTTTGTTATTATTCATAAACAATATGAATAACACTGCCTCACTCATAAACAATTCCTTTTTTACTCTACAACCTCATGCCAACCTTCTACTGCACTTATCTGATCTTGTTCATAGACTTTCTGAACATCATTTGCCACTTTCTAACTGTCCAGCTCGTTACACCCTCTTCCGGACCAAAACCCCAACACATACACATACAACCTACAATCTAACCATACAGAATTTTACATTCATTCTTCAAACATGCCAGGATTTTGCAAGCTACTGTGGTCTCCATATTTTTTACCCACCCTCCCCCCCACACAATATCATTTGTTGAAAACTAATCCCTAATGCAATAGTATTAAGAAGTGGAACCTTAGGTATTCATGCCATAGCAGCCTGAAGAGACTAACACACAAGCCTTCTTGGTCTTCCTTTTATTATTTTAATTAGCTCTCTAAAATCAGCTTAGATTTCACCTCCTCATCTTCAAAACTGAAGTCCTCACTTGTGTGATGTGAAGTCCATCTATCTCTCTGTCATCCCATAGTTTCCTCTATTAGCTCTATCATGGCTTTTGCCAGAGTTATCAATGTAATTATGTTCCTCCCCAGACCATGAATTTATTGAGGGCAGACATTCAGTCTCATTTGCCTTTGTATTCCCAAGTTTTAGCACGGAGAACATAACAGGTGTGTGTTGACCGACTGATATCAGAGCACTTCTAATCTTTCCTCATAGATTATCAATTCTTGCAGTTTGTGAATTGTTACTTACTTTTTGCTGGACTCCATTGTCTCTAGCACAACTCTTCATTTGTTCAACAAATACTCTTGTGTGGGTACAATCTACTTGGACCTAATATCAATGATGAGTTATAGTGATTCACAGCATAGGAGAGGCAGAGCTTTAGTCCCTTATCTTTATGTCTGTCCTGCCTGGGACACTCAGCAAAGAAAGAAGAGTCATCTAATTGATGGGAGCAGAGGCCACATTCTCTAAGGCATGAGATTACTATGCCTTGAATACAGAATTTCATGCTTCTCATGTACATACTCAGACCAAAAGTAGCCTCCTTAAGGCAGTCAAGTTTAATCTTTTGTACCTTGCTTTCTACATCCCATAGTAGAGTAGGTAAACTGAGTCACATTCTGCTCCTCAAGCCTGGTCATGTTACTACCCACCCTCCATTTTACTTCTTTCCAGCAGCTCACAGAAAATCATTGGATGTCAAGATTTACAATAGAGAGAGTGTGTGCAATGGAGAAGTAAATTCCCTTTTTAGACCTTAAACCAAAGTCATGTGCACCAGCCCAGTCTTTAACTAGAGTGCTGTCCTGCAGTATCAGGTGCTTAGGTAATTATTAATCCTGTTGTGTTGTGACTTGTTTATTTACTAGCTCCTTGGGATCCCATAGAAGCAGAAGTGATTAGCACAACAGAGATCAGGGATCCCTAGACTTCTGAACCTAACATCATCTGATACTACCAAGATTTTAACCTTTATTTCAAAGAAATAAGTCTAAGCCCTTACCTAGTTGACTTGCTAGTCACAGAGACAGCCTTGAACACAAAAATTACATCACAGTGAACAAAGTACATAAAGAGTGATAAGAATTAGCAATGTTGTATTCAACCAGATTATTATATGAATGATCTTACAGAACACTTTAGTTTTCCATGCTGCTTACTTTATAGGATGCACTATTTTGTTCCTTATATTCCATATTTGGGAATCCCATAAGATAACAGCTATTTGTCCCATGGCCTTTAAAAGAGTTTCCAAGCTCTCTAAAGGAGAATATGTTCCAAACTGCTCCCAGTCTCTACTTTCCACATCCCTCCAAATTTTCACAAGCCATAATAATGATGTAATAATGAACCACCCCAAATCTCAGTGGCTGATGACAACAAGAGTTTCTTTTTCTCACCCATGGGTCTATGGGTGGCTCTGGAAGCTTTGTTTCAGTGTCCAAGTCCAATGGGTTCATCTCTAGTATTCAAGTTCCGTTTTGGTCTACTCCACGTATCTCTGTCCTCTCCTTGAATCAGAATTGTGAAGCATATGTTTCTCAGGGTAAATCAAAGGAGTGCAAGTGAACAAGTCAGCATACAGAAGCACATTTTTACCTCTTCTCAAGTCATGTCTGCTAATACTCCATTGACCAAAACAAATTACAAAACCAAGTTCGCTATCTATCACGTAGGACAGTACTCTGAACACAATAGGAGAGCACCATAAACTTGTATGAGGAAAGGTATAATGAAAAGTACAGATGTATAATTATGCAACAGAGAAGTAAAGATTTGGGACCAAATATCCAATGTAACATATGTGCCTTCTGGTATTGATTTCTCTCTACCCCTGACATACATCACTCCTCCTGTCATGGCACTCTTTCCTTGCTTGTTCTCGATGCACAACTGATGGAAATCACTACCCCTGGAATTAATTATTGTTCTGGGAAAGAAAAAATCTCTTTCTAATTGTGTCACTATGAAGAAATCATTTCTTCTCACTATGGCTCGGTTTCCTCATCTGTAAAATGAAGAAATTGGATTAGGTATTTTCTAATGTTATTTTGACTCTGACATTCTATGTTTTGGTGATTTTTGTTCTTCAGAAGACAGTGTGGCACAATGATTAAGAATTTAGGCTCTTGAATCAGACTATGTGGGTTTAAAGTATCACAACTTTATCTAACTTCAGGCAAGTCACTTCCCTCTCTGGCCCTCAATGTCCCCATTTTTAAAATGAGGATAATAGTAGTACCTATTCATAAAATATTTATAAGGAGTCAATGAATTAATGAATGTAAAGTCCCTAGAGCAATGTCTATCATTTTGATATCTTGATAACTAGAATATAATAAAAGTTTACTATTACTTCATCTCTCCCCGTCTCTCTCTCTCTCTAGGTATATATGTATTATATCAGATATCTGTGTATATATGATATCTACATGTGTATATGTGTACATATAATTTATATTTGCATATAAACTATGCATAATATAATCTCTTGGTCTATGACTTTTCAGCTCTCATCCCTTTCTGGCCATCGAGGAACTGTTAAAAGTCAAGGTGGTATGCAACTATTTATTTTACATGATATGCATTATTTCTACTTACATTCTAATGACTACTATTTAATTATTTGGCCATAACAAGTTACAAGAGTAGCTAGAATATATAGTCTGTAATTGGGTGACCATATACACTGCTAAAATTTAGGATGTCCATATACACTGCTAAATAAGGAGAGAACAGATATTGGTGAACAATTAGCATTCTCTGCCATAAGATCTATACTCGACAGACAACAATGTAAAGGATAGACATGGCCCTTGCCCTCATGAACTTGTATGGCGGACTTGGGAGATAGGCCCTGGACAATTACTCTTGCTGTGAACGGGGGTCAATGAAAAAGCAAGGCCCATAATAAGACCGGAAGAATAGGTGGAGTGGGCCACATAAAAGCTGTGGACAGAGGGAGTACAGGGCATTACCAACAAATGAGACTGCACAAATATCTGAAGAGAATAAATAGTATGATGCATTTCAAGAACTGAAAGATATTCAAAATGAAAAGACGAGGACAGAAGGTGAGGCTAGAAAAGTAAATAACTTGGACTCGGGAAGGGGAACATCACACACTGGGGCCTATCATGGGGAGGGGGGAGGGGGGAGGGATTGCATTGGGGAGTTATACCTGATATAAATGATTAATTGATGGGTGCTGACGAGTTGATGGGTGCAGCACACCAACATGGCACATGTATACATATGTAACCTGCACGTTATGCACATGTACCCTAGAACTTAAAGTATAATAAAAAAAAAAAAAAAAAAAAAGAAAAGTAAATAAAGAAAGTAGGAAACAGGGCTTACCATATTAAATTGTGTGGGCTTTATTCTGTAGTCCATAAGCCAACATCACAGTATTTTAAGCAAGGAAACGGGGTAAATCACAGGGGGTCCATGTGACATTGAGAAAAGAAGAATTAGATGACCCATAAAGTTGGATAGTGAAGGAGGACACTTTAAAACTGTCTTTTAGTGGGGGAATAAAATTGGAACAGGGGAGGGAAGGGTGAACTCACAGAGAAGTCATGATGATCTAAGTTTAGCTACTTGAGGGCGATTTGCCAGAGGCCCAGAACCCAGTTTACAGAAGCTTCGGGGCACCTGGCAGCGCCTCAATTCTGGGTACTGCTGTTTCTCAAACCCGGCTGCTTTCTAAAGAGCCAGGAAGGGTGAGAAAGGGGGACCGAAAGGGGAAAAAATGACTATGTGAACTTTTCTATCTTCCAACTGCCCTCCGCCATTTGAAAAGTGAACTATTAGAGGAGCAGGGATAAGCGGAAACAGAACCCTCCTTGCATCCTGTCCAGCGGAGGAAGGAGCAGGAGCATTGCAGAGGAATTATTATGCTGCCTTGCTGGAGCCTTTAGAATAACCCCCAGAGGAGTTTAGTTTGAAGTAGAGCAGTCGTAAGGCAGGCTAACCCATCCTCCACTTGGAGTGAGCTACAGCAGCACTTCACCTAAGACAGAAAGTGGGGCAGCTCTTGAAATCGCTATGGCTCTTGCTTGCTTATGTCTTATGCTGGGTTTGGGGACACAGTTCATGCTTCTGTAAATCTCCCAAAGAATGTGCGCATCCCTCTCTTTCACTGATTTCTGCTACTGCTTAAGAAAGAAAAATCACTCAGTGGTCACCTGTGTGAGTGTGCGTCTGTCTGTGTGTTTGTATACCAGCCCTAACTTTGAAAAAGCTAGTCTTGCTTTTTCCCACCTTTCCTCTTCCTGCAGCCTCCCAGGACTAGAGAGAGCCTCTTGCTCCATTCCCGAGAGGATGCCTCAACCACTAGCAGCTAAGTCCCCTTTAAGGAGTTTAGTAGTATTTTGCTTGCCTGGGGTTTGCTGGCCAGAAGTTGCTTTACAAGTTTTGGTGAATTGCAAAGGAGAAGTTGAGAAAAACATTCTTTACTGGAAATCTTGAATCCTAAGTGTAAGAGCCAACAGGACTAGCCTTTAGCGGTCATGGCATGGACTCAATGGATAGCTCAGGTGTTAAAAGGATGTGAATCAACCCATCATTCATTCGTTTATTTATTCTTTCACTCGGCAACATTGAGAATCTAGCTTATACTGGACATAATAGCAGCTGCTTGAAGACAATAAGGGAAATGACCACATGGTTGCTGTCTCACAGAGCTTAGAATACAGGAAAGGTGGTCAATTTTTTAAAACATAAATAATTATTTAATTTCAGTGTGGATCATGCTAAGAAAAAGGACAAGGTGCTTAATGGTTAGGAATTAGGATGAAGAAATAATAATGAAGGAATTAGGATGAAGAAACAAAAAAAGACAGTGAAAATGAGTCAAACCAGTTGGGTTGGGGCGAGCATCCTAGGTCCTAAGTTACAAAGAAGCCTGGAAAATTTGGGGAAGATAAAGACATCAGCAAGGGAGCTGATGGGGCAAGTGAGCAGTACCAGACAATCAAGTTATGTCTTTCATCTTATAAATGCGTAAACTGAGACCCAGAACAGGCAAGCAGGTAGCCCAGTCTCACACAGGAAATTTGACACAGATCGGATCCAACAACTCAAGCCATCCTTTTCGCTGTATTTAGGTGGAATATAGCTTCTAATATCCCAAACAGGAAAAACCTAGACTTTTGGGGAACTAAAAAGAAAAAAACTCAAAAAAGAGGTTCTTTAATATCTTCAGCAAACTATTTGAATGAGCAAATTCTTTATAACCAGAAAGCCATTTTTGATAACTAAATTCCATATCCACTTTTCTTTCTTCTCCAATTTTAGCATTTTGGCAGAATATTTTATAGCCTTCTCCTATATAAGAGCCCACTGTAGATTTCAAAATTATTACTCTGTTTCAAGTCACTCTTTTTTATCTTCTCATACAATATTACAAGAATTTTTTTTCTTCTGTGATGAATATAAAAAAGGTAAATTTTCTACTTGCATGTGTATTGCTCTCTGAGGCTTCTCATGGTATATAACACAGCCTAAGAGTTGTAAAGGACAGAAACAATTTATATGATGACAGGCAAATGAAACAAAAAAAATTTTAATGTCATATATGTTAGTTAAGTGGATAAAGAAAAGTTACTGGAAGGTAAGTTGGAAATATATGTCAAAATCTTAGAATGTGTACAGACTCTTTGACCTAGCGATTCTACTTCTGAGAATTTACTTTGAAGAAACAATCACAAAGGTATCAAGGATCACTAGAAGAAGCACAGTGGTACTGTTACTGGAAAGGGGTCCTGATCCAGATCCGAAGAAAAGGTTCTTGGATCTCATGCAAGCAAGAATTTGGGGCAAGTCTATAGAGTAAAGTGAAAGCAAGTTTATTAGAGAAGTAAAGAAACAAAAGAATGGCTACTCCAGAGGCACAGCAGTGGTGCGAGCTGCTCAACTGAGTAGACCTATAGTTATTTCTTGATTATGTGCTCAACAAGGGGTGGATTATTTATGGGTTTCCTGGGAAAGGAGTGGGCAATTCCCAGAACTGAGGTTCCCCCCCCAACCTTTTTAGACCATATAGAGTAACTTCCTGATGTTGCCATGCCATTTGTAAACTGTCATGGCACTGGTGGGAGTGTCTTTTAGAAGCTAATGTGTTATAATTAGCATACAGTGAGAAGTGAGGATGACAAGAGATCGCTTTCATTGTCTTGGTTTTGGTGAGTTTTGGCCACTTTCTTTACCACAGGCTGTTTTATCAGTAAGGGCCTGTATCTTGTGCCAACCTCCTTTCTCACCCTGTGACTGAGAATGCCTAACCTTCTGGGAATGTGGCCCAGTGGGTCTCAGCCTTATTTTACCCAGACTCTATCGAAGACAGAGTGGCTCTGGTTCAAATGACTCTGACTGTACTAGCATTATTTAAAACAAAATAAAATACACTTTGGGAGGCCGAGGCAGGCAGATCACTTGAGGTCAGGAGTTTGAGATCAGCCTGGCCAACAGGGTGAAACCATGTTTCCACTAAAAATATAAAAATTAGCTGGGTGTGGTGGCATGTGCCTCTAATCCCAGCTACTCAGGAGGCTGAGGCAGCAAAATTTCTTGAATCTGGGAGGCAGAAGTTGCAGTGAGCCAAGATCGCACCACTGTGCTCCAGCCTGGACAACACAGTGAGACTTTGCTCAAAAATAAATAAAATAAACCAAAAAAAAAAAAAAAATGCAGGAACCGAATGATCCACTGTAGGGAATGGATTACATCCGTTATAGTGCAGCTTATATTTACAGAGGAAATGCACACCACACAAGCTAAGAAAATGAAACACTAGAATTATAACAGCAAGAAATATCAGGTTAGGAACATGGTAGATACTGAAGAAAGCTTTTTAATGTGTAATAAAACACCTACAGTTATATTCATTTGTTTGCCAAATCTGTATTGAACTCCTACTCTGTGCCAGACATTATTCTAGACGCTGGCAATACATTGCTTAATAGACACAGGTGTGGATGATGCCTTCAGGGAACTTACAGTCTTACCTAGGGAAGAGCTGTTGTATTTGGCTAATAGTATTGAACACGATTTCATCTCTTCCTTTCTACTTTTTTATGTGCATTGGGAAATATTTTTACTTCCACAATCTAAAAAGTTCTGTAGGTAAGTATGTATATATTTATATTAGTTCATTTTCACACTGCTGATAAAGACATATCTTAGACTGGGTAATTTATGAAGAAAAACAGGTTTAATGAACTCACAGTTCTACATGACTGGGGAGACCTCACAATCATGGCAGAAGATGAAAGTCATGTTTTACCTGGTGGAAGGGAAGAAAGAGTTTGTGCAGGGAAACTCCTCTTTATAAAACCACAGATCTCATGAGACTTACTCACTATCATGAGAATAGCACAGGAAATACCCACCCCCATGGTTCAATTACATCCCACCAGCTCCCTCCCTTGAGACACATGAGAATTGTGGGAGCGACAATTCAAGATGAGATTTGGGTGGGGACACAGCAAAACCATATCAATATTGATACATCACTTTTATAATCATTATTTATTTGATTCTCACAGGTACTCCTGTGAAGGAGGGATGAAGGGGAAAAGAGAGAATGCAGGAGGAAGGAAGCATTGGCCAGAATCTACAAGGGGCTGGGCATTTCATTTACTTTACCTTATTGAGATTTTGGGATACTTCAGAGAGTCATAGTTTAATTATTAATCCTGTTTTGCAGTTCAGGAAGGTTTCAGGTCAAAAGGCTTGTGTTCAGGGTAATACTAGAGCTGACGCATGTTTAACAGTTCACGCTTGCTTCAACTATGTGGAACTGAACATGCACAAGTGCTTTAGGGAACTCCAACTGGGTATCCTACCACTCCCTGAAACTCAAACACAAAACTAGACTCTTGATTACTCTCCCTTTTTAATCTTCTGCCCCATGCACATGGCTTCATCTCCCCTATGTCAATTTCTGCAAGTGTAAAATAAGGATGCTAATAATTTTCTTGAAGAGTTAGTATAAGAATCGATTTAGTTAATACATTGAAGTTCTTAAAATAAGACTTCATATGTAGTAAGCACTCAGTAAATGTCACCTATCTGTCTATTGATCATCACTGTTATTCATAATTATGCTGTTTGTCCCTGTCTTGTGTGAAACAAACCACACACAGTCACCTTAGGTTCCTGTGTTTCCTTCAGTGTCTTCCTTACTCTCTCATCAAGCACCAAGTCCTGTTGATTCTAACGTAAAACCTGTCTTCCATCTTGATAGCCCACTGTTATGATGACTTAGTGAAAAAAAATAGTAGAGATTTTATTGATATGGCAGCTAGCTTTCAAGACTGAAGCTAAAGGATCAATGAATATGAGGCTCAAGAGGTCAAGATGTCCCTCAGAGGGGAGACATACAAAAATTGAAGGCTGATTAACATAAGAGATAAATGGTCATTTCAGCAACCTAAACATGTCCCACTTTCCCTGGTTTAACAGGCTGAGGGAGAAAAGAGCATTCTCTGTCTACAGAAGTCTTTTCAAAATCTAAGTCAATGTCTGTTCTGCTAGTTTACTCAGCTTAATGGAGAGCAATTGAACTACTTATCCTGGACCTGTGAATGCAGGAGCCATGTGGAATATATTTTTAAATAGGTGGCAAAACAATCACAACATTAAAAGCAGAGAGACTATTGTTGGAATTATTTGATGTGTGATCTTAGAGTATGTATCTTCAGTCATCTGAGACTCATTTCCCTCTTTGGTAGTTAAAGATCATAATATTTATCTCATGGGGCTTTTATGAAGATGAAATATATGTCATCAATCTTGC
Source organism: Piliocolobus tephrosceles (assembly GCF_002776525.5). NCBI lineage: Eukaryota > Metazoa > Chordata > Mammalia > Primates > Cercopithecidae > Piliocolobus > Piliocolobus tephrosceles. The sequence goes on along the minus strand of NC_045447.1, from coordinate 19,890,437 downwards.
ACATAGGAGAAAATCAATAAATGGTTACTATTGTTATTGTGAATAAAATGAGTAAAACGTGGCCATTTTGTCTTGGTAAAAAGGAAGAAGCAAACAAATATTTATGAATTAACATTTAATGAGTGACAACTCTATGCCATATAATATGTATTTCTATATGTATATATACACATTTAGTCAATGTTTGTTGTTAATAGTTAATAATTTTTATTAAAGTTAATGATTATTAATAGGTAATGGCTGTTAATCATATCACAGCTTTGACAACAATATCTCAAATTAGGTAGGTAAAAAATAGATTGTAAAGGTTGTAACTTAGAATAACCAAATCATTTTATCTGCTTGTAACAGAAAACAAAATTTGATAAATGCCTTAATAAAATCATAAGCCACATATATGGCAAACCCAGGTATTTTGTAAAGTGTTGTGTAAAGAAAATGATTTTATAGTCAACTAAGTTTGGCAAACAATGGATATAGAAATAAAATATAGTTTATTCAGCCAGAATACTGTAAATACAGTTTGGAAAAAAATAAAGTGTTAATGGAAGGTCTTGTTTCAATAAGTTTGTAAGATGTTAGTTCAAACAAGGTTGACTTGGAAAAAATATGCAATTAATAGGAGATCTTCCTTCAATAAGTTTTGGAAATGTTAGTTCAATGTTAATGAGATTGCTGGCCCGGTGCGGTGGCTCAAGCCTGTAATCTCAGCTCTTTGTGAGGCCAAGGTGGGCAGATCACCTGAGGTCAGGAGTTCAAGACCAGCATGGCCAACACAGTGAAACCCCATCTCTACTAAAAATACAAAAAAGTCAGCCAGGCATGGTGGTGCATGCCTGTAGTCCCAGCTACTTGGGAGGCTGAGGCAGGAGAATCACTTGAACCCAGGTGGCGGGGATTGCAGTGAGCTGAGATCACGCCACTGCACTCCAGGCTGGGTGACAGAGTAAGACTCCGTCTCTGAAACAAAACGAAACAAAACAAAACAAAACAAAAATATAGTTAATAAAGTCACTTAATTTCAGTTTCGCAAAGACCATATATACTAATGACATATATGAGCAAACGAAAGTATTATATGATGTGACTCAGTCAATGTTTGACTATATAATTACAATTTTGCTTTGTTGTGATTGTTTTCGTTTGGTTGGTTTGGGAGAGAAGTCTGTGAAGCTAGTGTTTTAGCTGTTGTTTTTCTGTTTGCTTTCTGTTTGTTTGTTTGAAACAAACAAGTTTTTAGAAATAGCTGCTATAAGATTCAAGAGAGAAGAAAATCTTTACAATACTTTATGTAACAAAGACTACTAGTGTTCTCTAGTATCTGTTCTCTCTTTCTTCTATCATAAAACCTGTAAATTTCAGCTGGACACAAACCATTTAGAACAGATATTATCTTTATCAGGCTTCCTGATATGATCACTTTCTGGTGAACAGAATAAAAAAGTGCTATTTGCAAGTCCCAGGAAATGTCCTATAAGAAAATGGATTGCACAATGTTTTTCTCTAAAGAGCCAGATAGCAAATAGTTTCTGCTTTGCAGACAATACAGTCTCTCTCTCAACTACTCAACTCTGCCATTGTAGTTTGAAAGTAATCATAGATAATATAGACACAAATGTAAACAAATGGTCATAGCTGTGTTCCTATAAAACCTTATTCATAAAAATAAGCAGCACAATGCACCTAAATACAGTGGGCATTACATATAAAACAAATATGAGACTGATAGGTTTTAAGAGGGAGAAGATTATTCAGGGACCTTGGAAGGTAATGGATGGTATGGTAGTGAGTTCCTCGAGTCCTCATTTATAGATCCCAAAGTTGAAGAAGCTGACCACCCACAGACACCTGTGGACAGAGACACAGAAAGCCCCAACAAAACCCTAGTCTCTCTAGTCAAAAGACAAGGAAAGGATCGTTTTAGCAAAAAGGAAAATTTGTACAGAATAAGTGTTCTACTCCAGGCCAAAAAAAAAAAAAACATTGTGTTCCTCATGCTCACCCACATCAGCAATAACCAAGTGGAGAACCTAGACATTCACTGTCATGAAGATATAAACAGACACCCAACATCCCTGTTGAGGTGGTGTCAGAGAAGGCAAAGTAGGAAGCTGGGATCCCTGTGGTGCCTTGGAGACCACATAGGAATCCTGGACTTCCATACCCACTCTGCAGTTACAAACTATTTCTGTTCCTCCTAAGAGGTGGCCTATGGAGAATCAGCCCTACACCCTCACCGAGTGGTAATTAGGCCACCTTAACCACAGTATCAGTGGAGACCACACAGGAAGCTGACACTTAGTAATAAGGGGTGATGAGAAGCAGGAATGAGAAATGCTTCCTGCTTAGTGACGATGAAGGTCAAGTAGGAAACCTGGACTTCTGCCTTCACCTGGCAATGTAATCAGGCAGTAGCCCCTCTTTCTGAAGTAGTGTCAGAGAAAGTTTGCTGAAAAGAGGTTTAAATAAGACAGAGAATCTCATAACGTAATGTGAAAAAATATAGGTTTTGATAGAACATGACTTCACACAAAGAACCAAGAAGGTTTTAAACCAAATGGAAAAAAAGACAACTAATATATGTCACACTAAGGTGACCAAGAACATAGAATTATCTGACAAAGATTTTAAAGAAGCCATGACTGAAAAAATAATGATTCAATAAGCAATTACAAACAGGCTTAAAACAAATTATAAAAATGAAAAGTCTCACCAAAGAAACTAAAAATATGAAGAACTAAATGAAAATTGTAAAGCAGAAAAATACAATAACCAAAATAAAAATGTTCAACGGATAGGGTCATCAGAAGCTAGAGAACACCAAGGAAAGTATCAGTAAACTAGAAGAGAGAACAATAGAAATCACCCGATCTGAACAACAAATATAAAATAGGCTGAAAAATATGAGTAAATCTCAGAGAGCAGTGGGGCTATAACAAAACGTTTGGCATTTCTGTCATCAACTTCCCAGAAAGAAAGGAGAAAAATGGCACAGCTACAGTGATACTCAAAGATGTGAAGGCTGAAAGCTTCTGAAGTTTGTCAAGCCATAAACCTAGCCATGAACACCTGGGTGGGCCTGTAGTCCCAGCCAGTTGGGAGGAATGCTTGGCTCCAGAAGTTTGAGATTGCAATGTACTATGACTGATTGCCCCTGTGAATAACCACTACACTCCAACCCAGACAATATAGCAAGACTCTATCTCTTAACTTTTTCAGTAATAAAAAAGGGCATAAGTCTACAGATTCAATAAGCTAAGCAAATTCCAAATAGGATAAACTGAAAGACAAAAACCCACACCAAGACACATTATAGCCTCTGAAAATAAGAACCAAATAGAAAATATTGACAGTGGTAAGAAAAAAAAATGACATCTCAATAATAAGAGAAAAGCACTTAAAATGACTGCATATTTTTTATCATGGTGGCCAAAGAGGAATTGCACAATATTTTTCAAATGTTGAAAATAATGGTCTGGCAAACCAGAATCCCATACCCAGCCAAAATATGCTTTAGAAATGAAGCAGAAATCAAGATATTCTAAGATCAAGGAAAACTGAGAAGATTTGTTGTTAGCCAATATGCCCTAAATGAATTTAATAAAGTTCTCAAAACAGAAATAAAAGAATATTTTTAAAAATCCTTAGAATACACAAAAATACGGGGAAATGTAGCAGGCATTCCTTTCCTTTTTCTAAATTGTATTTGATGGATGGAGCAAAGACATATTATTGTCTGATTTCTACATGTTTGTATAGGAAATGTATAGGAAATTATATTTTAAGTGGCGGAGGGTAAAAAGACAGTAAGGGAGCTAAGATTTGTGTACTTCATTCAAACTGGTAAAATGATGGCACCAGTAGACCATATATATGCATATATGATGTAATACCTAAAGCAAACATTAAAAAGCTTGTAATACCTAGAGCAAATGTTAAAAAGTTATGCAAAGACATAAACTTAAGAAACTAATGATAAATCAAGATGGAATTCAAGAAAAATGTTTAAGTAAGTAATTTATGGGAAGACAGAAAAAAGTAAACAGACAAACAATGAAAGAAAACAAATAGAAAAAAATAGAATAGCAGACTTAAGTCCTAACATATTAAAATATATTAAATATAAATTGTCTAAATATACCAATTAAATAGACAGAGATTGGCAGATTGGATTAAAAATATGGCTGAACTAAAGGTTTTCTACAAGAAATACACTTTAATATAACAATACAGTCAGATTAAAACTGAAAATACCATAGTACATGTATCATGAAATTATTAATCAAAGGAAACCAGGAGGAATATATTAATATCAAATAAATTAGACTGGAAAGCAAACAAATTACCCCGCAAGGTATTATATATTGATAAAAGCATCAACCCTCCAAGAAAACACAGCAACCCAAGATATGCATCACCAAACAAGAACTTCAAAATATGTAAATCATATGGAATATGTGAATCAACCCATAATAGAATCAAGCTAGAAATCAATAACAAAAGGTAACAAACAATTTTCCCCACAGTTGTAAACTAGACAACACACTTTTAAATAATTCATGAAATAAAGAAGTAGTTTTTGTAATCTTTTATTTTAGGTTCCGGGGTACATGTGAAGATCTGTTACATAGGTAAACTCATGCCATAGGGGTTTGTACAGACTATTTTATTACCAAGGTATTAAGCCTCTTACCCAACAGTTTTTTTTTATCTTTTCCCTCCTCCCAACTTTCACTCTTAAGTAGACCTCAGTGTCTGTTTTCTCTTCTTTGTGTTCATGAGCTCTTATAATTTAGATTCCACTTATAAGTGAGAACATGCAATATTTGGTTTTCTGTTCCTGTGTTAGTTTGCTAAGGATAATAGCCTCCAGCTCCATCCATGTTCCCAGGAAAGATATGATCCTGTTCTTTTTTTATGGCTACCTAGTATTCCCTGATGTATATGTACCATGTTTTTTTCTTATTAAATCTGTCATTGATAAGCATTTAGGTTGACAGGCATTTAGGCTTTACTATTGTGAATAGTGCTACAATGAACATTCAGATGCATGGGTCTTTATGGCAGAATGATTTATGTTCCTCTGGACATATATCCAGTAATGAGATTGCTGAATCAAATGTAGTTCTGCTATTAGCTCTTTGAGGAATCACCTTTCTGATTTCCACAATGATTGAACTAATTTACACTTCCACCAAAAGTGTATAAGGATTCCCTTTTCTCCACAACCTGGTCAACATCTTTGATTTTTATTTTTATTTTTATTGTTTTACCTTTCAATAATGGCCATTCTGACTAATGTGAAATGGTATCTCATTGTGGGTTTGATTTGCATTTCTCTAATGATCGGTGATGTTGAGCTTTCTTCATATGCTTGTTGGCTGCATGTATATCTTCTTCGGAAAAGTGTCTGTTTATGTCCTTTGCCCACTTTTTAATGGGGTTGTTTGTTTTTCTCTTGTAAATTTTCCCAGCTAATTTTTGTATTTTTAGCAAAGACAGGATTTCACCATGTTGCCCAGACTGGTCTTGAACTCCTGACCTCAGGTGATCCACCTGCTTCAGCCTCCCAAAATACTGAGATTACAGGTGTGAGCCACTGCACCTGGTGTTAATTTTTCTTAATAACACAAATTCTACACAATGTCTTAATGAAAATAGAAGTAAATCTTTCCAATGTACACATGGAGCCAATATTTTCCTCATGCAAAAGTCACTTAAATCCAATATTAAAGACAAAAACAGACAAAATAGTAGATCAATACTTCTTGTAAATATAGACACAAAAATCATTAGCAAAATACTAGCAAATAAAATTAAGCAACATATAAAAATAATTTCTTATCATAACCAAGTGGAATTTATTCCAGGGATGCCAGACTGGTTTATACTTGAAAATCAATCAATATTATTGGTGTATAATAAGTTTTCTGGTCTTTGTACTTAATTCCTTCTTATGCACTTGGAATTTTCTGAGTGACAGAAGTGTGTTTTTTATTCCTGAGTCCTTTGGATTGCCATAACCAACTGGAGTTGATTCCAGGAATGCCAGGTTGGTTTAATATTTGAAAAATCTGTCCATATTATTGTTGTATATTAATAATATTTGGCCTTTGTACTGAATTCCTTCTAATACACTTGGAATTTTCTGAGGGATAGAAGTGTCTTTTAATTATTCCTGAGCCCTTTGGATTACTATGCTATCACTCTCATTTTGCTAGTGAAGTGACTCATGGGGGGCCCCTAGGTAGCCTCAGGATGGGAACTGGTCACCAGGATGACCACCTGCATGATTAGAGTGCTGGGACTTTGAGCCAGTCTGACCTCTTTGAGGAAGAGGTGGAGGCTTGAGGTGAAGCCCAATCACACTGCTAATGATTGAATCAATCATGCCTACATCATGAAACTCCAATAAAATCTCTGACCTCTGAAGTTCAGAGGAGTTTCCCAGTTGGTAAATACATCAATGTGCTTTGGAGGATGATGTGATGTGATTTTTCAGGGACAGGGCACTGAAGATCTACATTTAGCACTCTTCCAAATCTAACCCTATGTATTTTTTCACTTAGCTCTTCCTGAGTTATATTCTTTATAATAAAATTTGAATTGTAACTGGAATGCTTTCCTGAGTTCTATGAGTCATTCTACCAAATTATGAACCAGAAGGGGTCATGGTAACCCTGAGATGAGCCACTCCATCAGAAGTGTGGATGATCTGGGACCTACTGAACTTTTTGCTGACATTTAAAGTGAGGGCAGTCTTGTGTATTTTGCCCTTCATTTTGTGAGGTCTACACTAACTCCAGGTGTGAATGTCATGATTGAATTGTACTGTATCTGTTGGTGTTAAAACAGGGTTGAAATATAGCAGTTGGTCTTAGAGTAGTGATCCACTATTTATCAAGATAAAGAAAAAAATACATAAATATATCCATTGCATAAAAAAAGTTTACAAAATTTAACATTCATTCATGATACAATCTCCCAGAAAGTTGAAACAGATAACTTTCTCAACTTGAAAAGGAGTATCTATTAAAAAATAATAACAGCAGCTAACAATTTGCTAAATGATGAAAGACTGAATACCATTGCCTTAACTCCTCTGAACTTCAGAGGCCAGAGATTTTATTGGAGTTTCATGATGTAGGCATGATTGATTAAATCATTAGCAGTGTGATTGGGCTGAACCTTAAGCTTCCACCTCTTCCTCAGAGGTCAGATTGGCTCAAAGTCCCAGGCAAGGATGTCCAATATCACCACTCTTATTCAACATAGTGCTGGAAGAACTAGCAAGTATAGTAAAGTAAGAAAATGAAATAAAAGGCATACAAATCAGAAAAGAATAAATAAAAAGAATTGTATTTACAGAGGATAAACATAGAAAATACCAAGGAACCTAAAAAATAAAACAAAACACCCCTAGAACTAATAAGTATGTTGATCAAGGTCACAGCATACAAAGTAACCATGAAAATCAATTGTATTTCCTTACATTAACAATGAATACATGGACACCAAAATTAATAACACAATACCATTTACAATAACTTAAAGAACACAATATGCATAAATACAAAGAAACATGTATAGGATTTATTTGCTGAAAATTACCCAGCACTGAATAAAGAAATCAAAGGGCTAAGTAAGTGGAGAGACATATGGTGCACATGAACTGGAAGACTCAATCTAATAAAGATTTCAATTCTTTCAAATTGATACACAGTTTTAACTCAATTCTTATCAAAGTCACTGCAAGGTAGTTTTGTAGATATGGACAATTATTTTGAAGTTCTGATAAAGAAGAAAAAAGTGAAAGTAATCAGTCAACCTGATCTTAAGGCTTATTATAATAAGCAACATTAATTAAGATGGTGCAGGCATGGACACATGATCGATACAATAGAATAGCGAACCTGAAAATAGATATACACAAATGTGCCAACTGACTTGTGGCAATGTTGTTGTTTCAAGACACTAAGTCTATGGTAATTTATTATAGCAGAAATAGAAAACTAATACAGTTGTCCTCACCAGTTTTTAGGAATACAAACACATCATGAGATGTGTTTTTGAGAACTGCTCTCCAGAGATCTTGGGCAAATATTCGTTTGCCCACTAACACTAATCTTTGTTTCTATATTCCTAAAATGCCATACCAGTCTTCCCAAATTATTGACTGTTTTGATTATCAAACAGAATCATTCACTTAAAATAAGTAGAAAATTGCCTGGCATATTTATGCAAATATGTAATGGCTATTACCATATTATTGGCAGAACTATACTTGGCTACATCAAAGTTACAAAGGAAAGAGAAAGGTAAAGAAAAGTAGTAAAAATGAATAAACATGGCTGGGCACAATGGTGCATGCCCGTAATCCCAGTACTTTGGGAGGCCCAGGCAGGTGGATCACCTGGGCTCAGGAGTTCGCAACCAGCCTGACTAACATGGTGAAACCCTGTCTCTAATAAATACAAAAAAATTAGATGGGCATGGTGGTGCATGCCTGTAATCCATGCTACTTGGGAAGCTGAGACAGGAGAATCCCTTGTATCTGGGAGGTGGAGGTTTCAGTGAGCCAAGATTGCGTCATTGTACTTCAGCCTGGGCAACAAGAGCGAAACTCTAAAAAAATAAAAGAGACAGGGAAACACCAAATAAAAAAAAAAATAAAAAAGAAAGAAATGAAAAAAAAAAAAAAAGAAAGAATAAGCACAATGAATAAAAGTTCTAAAAGTATCTTTTTCTTTAATAAGCTAGATTTGACTGCAGTAAAAATATAGTCTAATCGGTGTCCCTTCTCCTGAATCACCTTTTATTGTTTTGGAAACAATGATCTGTTGAGGCAAATTCTTCCCATGGTTTTACAAAACACTATACTTCTTAAAACAGCAGTACACGTGCACACACACACACACACACACACACACACCACATTAGCTCTTACTCATTTTAAATACAATGGCTGTAGAAGTTACATTTCTAATTTTATTTCATTTCTGTGTATCTTGGCAAATTGCTTGTGTAAGAAAGGCCTGGCATTTTCAAAAATTATCTCAGCACTTAAGAGCACATTTTTCTGAGCCTGGTCTTCTATTCATATGTCTTACGAAGGATGAGCATAAAAATATCGTTTTTCTTGGCACCAGTGGGTAGATCCGTCTGCAGTGGTACAGTGTCTATTGAGATCATGTCCTTGCTTAAGGAATCCAGACCCCACAATCCTAAAAACAAACCAACAAAACTTGAATTAACATTTTCAGCCTTCCCCTGTATATTTCATCACAAAACCAAGGTTCATGAGGGGTTGCTATTCCTTTATTCACTTGTCCAACCATCAATACATCTTGAGTAGGCATTATGAGTGAGATCTTTCTAGTCCCTGAGGATACGTTTCCTGCTTCCTTGGAGATGACAGTCTAATATTCACTAGAGCCTAGTGCTTCTTTATGCAGCAGAAATTTAGTTAAATATTTAATATAACACCTTGTACTACCTATGTCCTAAGAGGGTACATGGTTGGTTGTTCAACAATGAAAAGGTAAGTGAATGAACTTTTGCCATTTAGTCTTTTGTTCTGAGGTTCTGCTTCATAATGTGTTCTAATCCAGCCCTCTCCTCTACCTAGGTTACCCTTTGTTATATCAACCTTTTTTTCCTTTGATATCCTTTACTGTAGTCTGAAATTATTTTGTCCGTTTATTCTTCTCCTTCTTTATTGCCTGTCACTCCTAATTGACTATAAATTCCAGGAAAGTCAGATGACTTTTATCTCTGTAACTTAGTGCCCAGAAATATGTCTATTCTTTAGTCAGTGCTTAGTATGTGTTTGAATGAATGGGTAAAGTAATCAATTAGCCAAATTATCTCTTGTCATTCTGAAACTTTGTGGTACAATATGGTAGCCATGCATGTTATTAATTACTTGAAAAGTGGCCAATTCAAATTAATATATACTTTAATTATAAAATATATATCAGATTTCAATGACCTAGTCCCAAAATAAAAAGAAAACACAGTTTTATAAATATTTATTATTGCTTCTATGTTGCAATATTTTGAATATATTGAGTTAAAATATACTATTAAATGTTTTAAAGGTTAATTTCACTTATTTCTTCTTGCTTTCTTAAATGGAGCTACAAGAAAATTTAACATTTAATATATAATTCACCTTTGTGACTCACATTATGTTTCTATTGGACTGCACTAGTCTATAATAATGGCCATGAAAAACAAAGTCCAAGAAATACACAGATGTAGATGGGTAAATTCATGCTAGGGTTCAGGCAGAAGCAAATAATATTTGGAATAAATTCAGATTCTGCCTCCAGGCAGTTTGGGGAATAAATATTCAAAATTAAAAGAAGTAAAGCCAGCATTTACCTCCAGACACCTCCAGAGAGGTGTCTAATCTAGAAACTAGATGCCACACCCACTACTGAAAATGAAGGAAGACGTGGTTTAGGTTTAAGGTGGCCGCATCACACACCAGAACTCTTCAGAAACTATTTCCGTCCCCTTGATGTGCGACCAAATGGTATCAGATGGTGGGCAGTGATTAATGGTGACAGCTTTACGTGCACAGCAGTGCATAGGGAAACAGACAAGGAGCTCCACAGCCACTCAGGAGGGACTTTTAAAGGCCATTAAATCAACTCTGTGATGTTTTGTATTTCACTCCAACAGTCCTGACTTCAGATGAGCCAGTTCAGAGAGTCATTTACATACACGTGCATGAACCTTGTTAGAATTGCAATGGATGGGCAAGATAACGGGCCAACTCTGCTTTGCTTTCCTTATGGGTCCTGACAAGTGCACAGGTGGTATTGGCTGATCTTCCATGCTTTTCCCCATGGGAAGGAGATGCTTTTTGTCTGAGGCTCCTGATCTCTACTTTTATTTTTTTCTGTGGACATCTTGCTTCAGATACGTAAATGTAAAGGAAGCTAAGGATGCTAGAGTTGGTATGGCTTGGAGATTATTCTCAACAACCACTTAAACATTTGGGAGCATAAAATTTCCCATTGGGGAAACTACTGATGATGAGAATATTCTCTTCCTATTCTAAATCTGAGTGGCGCTCAGCAATCTGTCTTTAAACTTGAGTAATTCTCATGCTGATGATCGATATAGTTGATACTTCCCTTACATATTTGCCTCAGAGCATAGATGAGGAAATAGAGGTCCTTTTAAGTAAAAGAACTTGTCGAGGTTTCCACTGAATCCTGACTTCTAGCGATGTAGCCATGTTTTTAATGGTTTCCTGATCTAAACCATGACAAAACTTTCAGAAAATTGTCAAGCAAAGCGTGGGGTGGGATGGCATCATGTGATCTTCAACGCATTCCTTGTCTTGCCTATCAACCCCTCTCCTACCCCAAACTGGGTCCTTTTGCTAAAACAGAAGTTCTTTGCATAACCTTGAATTCCTCAAAGCATATGAAATGGGACATTAAGTGGCACCGCCTGGAAACTGAATTCAAGGGTAAGATCAGATGTTAAAACTACTAGGTTGCAAAGCTAAACAAGGATTTTGTTTCTCTATATTTACTCTGTGTTTATTTACATCAGGTATCATCAGGACCATTATTATATTAATGTCACATATTTTATTTAACCATAGAAATCTCACAGAACTCTAGATGGGGAAACAGTAGGAATGCTGGTATATCACATTTTACAATACTTTCATATCGGTTGGTTCCGATAATTACAACCTAATGAAGACATTGCTATTATTATGATCCTCTCCCCCATTTAATGGATGAGAAAACTGAGGACCAGAAGGTAAGCAAATTACCCAAAAGCACAGCATTAGAAACAATAAAGCTTTCTCAAGCCCAGGTCCTCAGCCATAGAAACTGGGCCTCTTTTCCACTATTCTGTGAGTTGGGTGAATGGGAAATTAACTAAAGAGCCTTATTCAGGAAAGGAGCACTTTCCATTTTGTGCCTTTCCTCAAATTTCTTTGTACTTTCTTTTTCTAGTTTCAACTTGAAGCTTGCAAAGAAAAGCATGGCGGTTTCAACACCTCAGATGGAGAATCTGTTAATAAATTGATTTCCCACCTCCTGCTCTTTTTTTTTTTTTTCTGAGACAGAATTTTACTCTTGTTGCCCAGGCTGGAGTGCAGTGGCATGATCTCGGCTCACTGCAACCTCTGCCTCTAGGGTTCAAGCGATTCTCGTGCCTCAGCCTCCTGAGTAGCTGGGACTGTAGGTGCCCGCCACCACACCCGGCTAATTTTTTTGTATTTTTAGTAGAGACGAGTTTTCACCGTGTTAGCCAGATATGTCTCAAACTCCTGATGTCAGGTGATCCACCTGGCTTGGCCTTCCAAAATGTTGGGATCACAGGCATGGGACACTGTGCCCAGCCGCCACCTCCCTGTCCTTAAACTTGAATCACTGACTATAGATCCTGTATTCTCCCTATTGCTGATTAATATTCAACTTAAAAACAAACAAACAAGAATGTGGCATACGCATGGGTGACTTTAATGCTCACATGCTGGTGACCACTGTGGCCAGGGTAAAATCAGGAATGAAGGAGGGGCTCTTCTCAATGACCATTGTGAGCCCTGGGCCTCTCCATGCCTATGAGACTGGCAGGCTCCTTTGCTTCCAGTTTCCTGTCCTACTAGAGCCAGTTATGACCACAGGTAAAATCAGTAGAAGCTTATCAGTTGATAGTGCCCAGAATCAAGCACAAGCTACTGCAAGTAGGTTGATAAGCATCAGCTACTTTGTGATAATATGTGATGATCAAAGATCTCCTCCCTTAGTCTCTAATCATGGTGGCCTCCACACTTCTGGAAGCCATGCCACACAGTAGAGTTCCTAATCTGCTATTTTTTCTGTTTGTCTTAGACTGGTCAATCTAACTGTGTCGTAACTTGGTAGTCTCTCTGGGCCATGATTCTGCTCTCTTTTTTTTTTTTTCATAGCTTCCTATTTTTTTATCCTTGTATTTGCTCCAAAATGACTATGTTTCTAAAGCACATTTTAATAAATAGGACAAATGAATGGCATCCTTGAATATGTGTGTGTCCATATGCAGGTATATGTGTGTGTGTGTGTGTGTGTGTGTGTGTGTGTGTTGTGTATCCCCATAGGTGTATTGACAGGGAGTCAAGGGGTTTGCTATGTCCTTAGCATGGCATTGTAAACTTGTGTTCTCTCTCTATAAACATGCAGCCACAAGTGACCAATACAGTCACTAATTATTCAAGACCACATCCATCCTGGCATCTGCCACTGACGAAGCCCTTGTGGAAGAAAGGGGCAGGACTTGCACCTGTCAAGTAGTACCCAGGAGTATTGCCAAACCTGCTCCCCAGTTATATCATCTATCTCCACATCAATGTAAGATAATCAGTGCCTAAAAGTGCATAGTAGTGATTAATGGTGCCAGAATAGAACACACCTTGTGATGGAGAGCTCACTACCTCCAGAGATTTCCCCTCAACTATTTCCCTCCCACGAGAAAATTCCCTTCCATAGCTGGTCCTAAGTGGCTCTGGAGGGCTTCAAAGAGCCAAACTTTTCCTTCTTTCTAAGGCATGTTTTATCTTTCCTCACGCCTCTGCAATAACAAAAAGAGTTTAGAAGACTAATGAATAACACCGCCTCTTTCTCTACAAGATTCAGAACTTATTGGTAATAAGATTCAAGAAGCACAACAATGAAGATCAAACATTTCAGGTTTCCTACCAACAAAAGCTTTTGGGATGGGAAAACAGGTGAGCGGTCATTCGGGGCTTCCTTTACCTCACCCTTGAATTAAATTTACCTGCCCATCGTAGATAGCCCTGCACCATTGTGCCCCAACACCCCCACCTTGATCCGAGCAGAGACTGCCTCTAGAAGCTTACCAATAGAAGAATGGAGACATACAGGTCCTGTGGACAGGGTAGCTCTAAAAAAGGCAGCCTGGAAATGCCTGATGAGCGCACCTAGATCCTTCTCTCAAGCTCAGCAAGTGATTGTCCATCGTCTGAAACAGAGAAAGAATGAAAGCAGAGAGAAACGGAAAGTAAATTGGCAGTCAAATAGGAATTTCCTTCACTTAACAAATACTTGATTTGTGGGGAAAACACCATTCCTGTTCTCTTCCTAATAGTTGATATTCTTAGTTTGGCTGTCCTCATTAACATGTAATCCCGGTGGACTTTCCCTAAAGTTCATGTGCAGTTTAAATTTCCCTGTTACTTGTAAGCCTGAGAATAGATAAAACTATGACTATGTCTGAGCAAAGAAGAGTTCAGTTGAGGAAACTGAGGTGCAGGGTGGTTAAGTGGCTTCCTCAAGATCACACAGCTGAATATCAAACCCATGCCCCCTGCCTGCCTGGGGTACTTGACCACAGCACCCATCGCTGTCATGCTGACTCCCCAGGTAAGGACTATTAGCAGGACAAGCTGTTTTTACAATATCATCTGTCAAATGAAATAATGATTCTGAAATCCTGGCAACATGAGCCAGATCAAAACTGGCAGCCCCTGGAGAAGAAGGCATTTGACTCAGCACAATCAGTCAATCCATCCTGCCACCTACACCCGCCTTGCATGGAGACAGTTGTATGTGTCTCTATTGTCCTAGCAAGTGAGCAGGTGTTGAAAGTGAACAGAGAACAGCCCATCAGAAAAGCAAAATGGAGTATTCTGTTTTTTCCTTTTTTTAAGGAAGCTTTTAATCAAAGAGGAGGAAAAAGAGAACAAAGGGATAAAGAGGAGACAAAATGGATAAGGGGGAAGAAAAGATTTTGTGATGCTAGAGCCGATAATGAGAAAAAAAGGGAAGGGAGAGGTAGCCAGCTTTCATTAACAGAATCCCACGCCTTGTACATCCTTGGTGGGTGACATCCACAGGGATCTTGTACAACTGGCCTGGTTTTGCAGCCAATTGGAAGTGTAGCCCTAAATGTGATCTATTTTAAATGTATTGCAGTTGAATTATTTAATTCGAAATTTAGCTGGTGCCACAGGCTCTGGAGCAGGAGCAAGAAGAATGAACACAATTATTTCATCGGAAAACGGTTTAATTTTTAATTATGAGATGAGGCAGTTTGGGGGAATGAGACAATTGGCCCATGAGAGCTTTGTCTCCTGGGTTCACATGGAGTCATGATAGGCAGTTACGAGTGTTTAATTTGCTTGTCCTGGTGACTGTCCGTTGACTCTAAGAGCAGACAGAGATCAGAGGCCTAAGCAGCATAACTATGACAATAACAGTGATAATTGTAACTTGTGTTTGTGTAGAGGAAATTTCCACTGATTTTCTTCATTGTCATAGATACCATAAGCAACCTTGTCTAACCCACAGTCTGTAGGCCCCGTGCAGCCCAGGATGGTTTTGAATGTGGCCCAACACAAACTCACAAACTTTTAAAAAACATTATGAGTTTTTTTTTGTTTTTGTTTTTTTTTTTGTTTTTTTTTTTGCAATTTTTTTTAGCTCATCAGCTGTTGTTGGGGTGAGTGTATTTTATATGTGGCCCAAGATAATTCTTCTTCTTGCAGTGTGGCCCAGGGAAACCAAAAGGTTGGGCACCCCTGTGAGGTAACCTGGAATTTGTTTTGTCTTTTTGCATAACAGGAGGAAATGATGCAAAGGTCTCAGGTATAGCAGAAAAAAGGCTTGGACTGGGAATTAAGAACAGAAGATACTAGTGTTATTGTTGCTACATAACTATAATTGTATCACTTTGAGTGAGTCACTTTACCTCCTTAGGCTTTAAATTCCTTAATATATAAAAAAGACATTGGGTCTGGTGAGCTTTGTGATCATTTTTACTTTTAAAATGTGTCTTTCTGGATTTGATCCTAAACCAGCTTCTCCCATTAACTAAACTATTCTCTATAAACGAGGTTCTTTGTGAAAAGCCTCCCATAAACATTTCATTCTACTAAATATTATTCTATTACTGTACTATTCAGTAACTGTTTATTGAGCAGTACTGCACGGTGGTCCATTAAGGTCACTCAGAGACAGACAGGCATAGATTTGAATTCAAGCTATGTTAATTCCTAGTCTGCTAGCACTGTGCAGGTTAATTGATTTCTCTGAGCCATGTCTTTCTAAAATGTGGAAAATGCTATTACTTACTTGAAGGTTTGTTGTGAAAATTAAATGAAGTGATCCACGTACAGTGCTTGAAAGTGCTGTTATAACATGGAACTCAATAAATATTAGCTCCCATTGTCACCATCATCATCAACTTCATCAGCACCACCATCACGGTGTGCTAGACTCTCTTATAGACATTAGGGCTGTGGAGCTGAAGAGTTCCTATTATCAAGGGGATATTTTCTTAAAATATTTTTAAGAAAAAGAGGGAAACACAAACTCTAAGTATTGTCACATAGGTTTGAACAAAGAGCTCTGAGACTACAGAAAGAGAAAAAACTGAGACTCCTGGAGATGACCTGGTTTGCCCAAGATCATTCAATGTATTATCCACAGTGCTAGTATCAGACACGTAGTGTTCTCTCCTGTGTTATCAAAAACTGTCTTTACAAAAAGGCATTTCAAGAAACTAAATGAAATTAATATCATGAGTTTAACCTCTGCAAACCATCCAGTTTCTTCTATTTCCCAACACTTCAAGGGCAACTGTATGAAGATTATTGTTTTCTACACACAACTCAATCTGCAATTGAGTTGTGAGTATGACGTAAAAAGGAGGTACATCTGGCCAGGGGCAGTGGCTCATGCCTGTAATCCCAGCATTTTGGGAGGCTGAGGCGGGTGGATCATGAGGTCAGGAGATTGAGACCATCCTGGCTAACATGGTGAAAACTCATCTCTACTAAAAATACAAAAAAATTAGCCAGGTGTGGTAGTGGGTGCCTATAGTCCCAGCTACTTGGGAGGCTGAGGCAGGTGAATGGCATGAACCCAGGAGGCAGAGGTTCCAGTGAGTCAAGATAGCACCACTGCACTCCAGCCTGGGTGACAGAGCAAGACTCCATCTCAAAAAAAAAAAAAAGAGGTACATCTACATACATATGTGTATGCTCATGTGAAAGTACAAGTGCAGATGTCCAAAAATATCTGCCTCTATAAACACATGTAGCTACATATAGAGATATACAATAAGTCCCTATGTGCACACATTAGTATATGCCTAAGCACATGGGCATACACATGCCCACGTATACATCCATATGTGGCCATGCATATATTTATACACAGGCATGCATGTGTCCAAACACACATCCACACTGATACATATGCACAGAGGGTATTTTGACAACACTGTGAACAGCTCCAGCAGCAAATACTGTGGAAGTTCTTATAATTTAATCCAACAATTGTCACTAAACTTAAGTTCTGGTTCAGGAGGAACTGGAATCTCCAGCTGCATTAGGGCCTTATTTTGTTAATCTTCTCAAATCAATTAAAACAAAGCTTTAAAACATCAATTTCCTATATTATCTGTATAATGTAAAATCTACTGAGTGAATTCAACTTCAAGTGAATCAAAGAATGCTAAATCAAGAATAGAACTTAACGACAGTTCTCAAACTTCAGTGCTATAACAACTCCAGGAGCATATTTATTTTGCCAATCATTAGTCTTCAGCCCAAGAGACTCTAACTTAGTCTCGGGTGGGGCCCAGGAATCTGCATTTAACAAGCTTCATCAGTGATTTAGATGCTGGTGGTTTGTGAAATACCTTTTGAGAAGCATTAAATTAAAGATGATCAAAACCTCACTTTGCAAAAGAGTTAATAAAGGTCCCAAATGGTGAAGTGACATTCCAAAATTACACTACTGTTAATAGCATAATAGGATTTGGAACACAGATCTTGTCCCTGTATCTCAACACAATGAGATATGAAGTTATTATTTTGTTGTATCTGTGTCTCATCTTCCAACAGAACTTTAAAGCTTCTCAAGATAATTGCAATCTCTCTCTCTCTCATATTAGAATACACATAATAAACCAAATGAAGAGAAGACACAGTAGAGAAACATATAAGAAAAAAACATTTATTGGTGGAAAAAAAGGTGACTGAATTGGGAAGAGCATGAATATTTATTAAGTTTCTATTATGTGATTGGTGCTGTGTTTGAGCTTTGTACCACCTGGGGCTGTGATTGGCTGCAAATCACAAAAACAACTAGAATGGCTAAAACCAGTAGAAGTTTATTTTTTCTTGTAAAATAAGGGCTCAGAGTGAAGGATTGTTTTAACAGCTCGAGAATATTGAGACTGTTGTCTATAGATTACCAGTTCCTTGCCTTTTTTTTTTTTTTTTTTTTTTTTTTTTTTCCGAGGCGGAGTCTCCCTCTGTTGCCCAGGCTGGAGCGCAGTGGCGCCATCTAGGCTCACTGCAAGCTCCGCCTCCCAGGTTCACACCATTTTCCTGCCTCAGCCTACCCAGTAGCTAGGACTACAGGCACCTGCCACCACGCACGACTAATTTTTTATATTTTTAGTAGAGACGGGGTTTCACCATGTTAGCTAGGATGGTCTGGATCTCCTGACCTCGTGATCTGCCGGTCTCAGCCTCCCAAAGTGCTGGGATTACAGGCGTGAGCCACCACGCCAGGCCCCCCTTGCCATTTTTTAATGTTTATCAACTCATGATCACAAGACAGTTGTTGCAGTTCCAGTCATTGCATTTGAATACAAGGTAAAAAAGCTGAGGAGACATACTAACTTCATTTGCCCCTTTTAATGAAGAACAAAAACCTTTCCGGAAAATTTCAGAAGGCTTCAGCTTATATACCACTGGGGGGATATGGAGCTGAGAATTTGCTCTCAGAAATAGATTGTGTCAGCAAAGATGAAGAGGGGGTGGCTTTGGCACATTTTGCATCTTCACACTTACAAAGGAGAAAAGAAGGAATGATCCATGTGATATAAGGAGGAAACAGTAGGCATTTCTCTGCCAGTATTTTGCAGATGACTTGAAATAATTGTCTTTTCATGAAGCAGGCATTGTTCAAGTGTTCCTTATGTACCAAACGCTGAACAAGATGCCATAAACATAAAGTAGAAATAGACATGGTTTCAGTCCTCATTTCACAGTTACGAATCCCACCATGAAAGCAACATTGCAATTCAATATAATATGTTCTACAATGGAGACAAAGTGTTCTAGTTTTGCATGTCATTTCCATGTCCCTTGAAGTGTTTTTTGTTATTGTTGTTGCTCTCTGTGTGGCTTAGTATAAAGAACTGCGACCCACAAAGTCCAGTATAATATAAACTGGGCCCACCTAACCAGACTCATCTTGTGCTCTTCTTGCTCCTTCTTATAACGGACCAAGCTTCTTCCTACTTCAGGATTCTTGCACGTGACATTTCCTCTGTCTAGAATATGCTTTTACCCAACTCCTCAACCTACATCATCTGTCAATCCCTCTTTATCATTTAGATCCCAGGTCACATGTAATGTCAAGCCCCCTAGACTAGATTACCTTCCTTCCTGTCATCCTCATAACACTCTAAGTGTCTACCACATCTTGCTATTATATCAATATCTGCCATTTGTTTCATATATGCGTCTCCCTCTTTACTTCAAACTCACTAAGGGAAGGGGATATATGTTCTTGAATAACAATTTTATCTCCCATACCTAGCACACAGTGGGCACTCATCATTAAACATCAATAAAATAGATTAATGCATACATGGGTGGAATGGAGCTACAGATTCTGCTTAGCAGTGCCAGGCTTCACAAAGTATGTGACACTTAAACTTGTCCTCTCTGATCTTCAGTTTCCTACATATTTTAAATGAGTAGGACAAAGTGATTGCTAAGGGCCTGCTCAGCTTATGTTTCATTGACATTCACTCTTGAGTCCTGACTCCATCTCTACTTTTCTGTGTGAATCTGAGCAACTCGCTTAACCTCCCTCAGCCTCAGTCTCCTCTGTGAAACAAGTAGAGATGATCTTTGAGGCCCCTTTCAAGCCTGAAACATCAGTACATTTTAGAAACTCCAGAAGCAACATGAAAACTGCAGGGTGAGAGCTGGAGGGATTCTGCTGAGTTGTGGGTTTTGCAGGTGTTTCCCAGCAGGTTCCCAAGGAGCCATTCTCGAAGGAACTCAGCGTGTTACCTGGACTAATTTATAAAGGAAATGAAAAGGAAATGGACTTGTTATAATGAACACCATTAATTCACCACTCCAGACTTCACTGTGTAAACAGCAAGTATCAAGCGATTCAATTGTCATTTGTCGATTGAATTCTGCTATTTTGCCTGTTGGAAATGACCAGCCAACACAACAGTGTGCAGACGATGGCAAGACTACTAATTAGCATATATATTGTTTGTCCTGGTATAAATTTATGGCAAACAGCAATATTTTACACTCCAGTAAAGTTAATAAATGAAGCTTTGGGCTATAAAAATTTCATGTTCCTTTGTGCAAAGGTCAATTATAAATAGTTAAGCACATATTCATTCAAAAGCTTGAGGCCTCACAGCCAGGAGAATGAAATATATTCTGGTAAATTTACACTCTAGCCGGACTTGCCTTTCATTTTATAGCCTTGGTGACATCCCTCTTTGCTCGTCGGCACAGTCTGCATTCCCAGAGAACTCCCCTGGCTGGAGAGACTAAATGAAATGAGTACGTAAACATGCCTAACCCTGTGGTTTGACACTCAGAATGTGTTTAATAATGCCAGTTTAATCTGAAGGGGAAAGCCCATGTGAGAGAAGAGGCAATTGGGATTCACAGCAACACCTAAAGTTCTTTGTCCATAAGGAGAAAACCAGACAAGAAACAGGAGATGTGTTTTCTTATTCCAGTTCTACTGTGCACTAAGAGATCATGGGACAGGATCAGTCTCCTCTCTAGGCCTTTGTTTCCCCATTTGAAAAAATTGAAAAGAGTGAATTTCATCAGTGTTCCAGTTATCTATTGGCTGCATAACAAAACTCCTAAGACATAGACTGGTTTAAGTTGTTTTAACAACTGCAATCATTTTATTTCATCTTTTGATTTTGTGGGTCAGGAAGTTGGGCAGGGTCAGGGTTCAGTGGGAGATTCTCTGTTCCATCTTATGTCAACAGAGGTCACTTAATTACTTTCTTTCTTTCTTTTCTTTTCTTTTCTTTTCTTTTTTTTTTTTTTTTTTTGAGACAGAGTCTTGTTCTGTTGCCCAGGCTAGAGTGCAGTGGCGTGATCTCAACTCACAGCAACTTCCATCTCCCAGGTTCAAGCAATTCTCCTGCCTCAGCCTCCCGAGTAGCTGGGATTACAGGTGCTCACCACCACACCTGGCTGATTTTTGTATTTTTAATAGAGAAGCGGTTTCACCATGTTGGCCAGGCTGGTCTGGAACTCCTGACCTCAGGTGATCTGTCTGCCTCAGCCTCCCATAGTGCAGGGATTACAGGGATGACTCAATTTTATTTAGCTGGTGGATTGTGTGGTGGAGAATCTAGCGAACCCTCCCTCTCTCATGTTCCTAGTGCCTTGGGAAGATGGTGAGAAGGCTGGCTTCTGCTCTGACTGTGCACTGGAATGTCTATGAATGGTCTCTTTGGCATGACATTGCTGGGGTAATCAGACTTCTTCTGTGGTAGCTCAGGGCTCCAATATGAAAGGCAAATGCTGCCAGGGCTGAGTCAGTAAACTGGCACAGCACCATTTCCACCACATTTATTATATTAAACAGTCACGGAGGCTTCATGGATTCAGGTAGAGGGAACATAGATCCTATCTCTTGATCAGAGAAGAATCAAGGTTTTGCAGTCATCTTTAATGTGCCCTACCAGTGTTTTCTGATTGGGTTCCAAATTAAGAGATGTTGCATGGAAAAGAATTTGGTGGTCAGTAAGTTTGGGAAATAATAGTGGGTTAAAAAAGTTGAACAATTATTGTGTGTGTGCTGCAAGACTTCTTAATATCTTTCACTTATTCCCTCCTTCTCTTACTACTTATTTACTTTATATCAGGACATGTCAGGCTACAAAAATGCAGCAGTGAACAAAATGGCACATTCTAGTGTTTGTATGTGTGGGGGAATTAGACAATAATAAAATAAATCCATAGTATCAGGTCCTGTTATGTGTTATGAAAGCAAGCTTCAATGATAGAGAATGCCAAGACTTACTCTTTCAGATGGAACAATCAGATGGAAACAGGAAGAGATATATCAGCAGGTAGCTACACAGTGAGAACAGAAACCATACAGAAGGTCAATGCAGTAGCAACAGCAAGGTGCATAGCTCCCTGGAGTGGGAGCACTGCTGGTCAAATGGCTGGGATGGAATGAATAAGACCATGAGTGGTGAAAGATGAGATAGGGGAAACAAGGTAGGTTATTCGGAGCAATGACAGACTTTGGAGTTTATTGAAAGTGTGACAGAAAGCCACGGGAGGCTTCTGGCATGGAGGAAAGTGCATTATTGCTTTTAAAAGATTCCTTCCTCACTTTGGAAGGCTGAGGTGGATGGATTACCTGAGGTCAGGAGTTGGAGAACAGCCTGGTCAACATGGAGAAAATCCATCTCTACTAAAAAAAAAAAAAATACAACAACAACAACAAATTAGCTGGGTGTGGTGGTGGGCACCTGTAATCCTAGCTACTCAGGAGGCTGAGGCAGGGAGAATTGCTTGAACCTGGGGAGGTGGAGGTTGCAGTGAGCTGAGATCGCACCATTGCCCTCCAGCCTGGGGGAGAGACCGAGACTCTGTCTAAAAAAAGAAAAAAAAAAGGGGGGGAGCGGAGCAAGATGGCCGAATAGGAACAGCTCCAGTCTCCAACTCCCAGCGCGAGTGACACAGAAGACCGGTGATTTCTGCATTTTCAACTGAGGTACTGGGTTCATCTCACTAGGGAGTGCCGGACAATCGATGCTGGTCAGCCACTGCAGCCCGACCAGCGAGAGCTGAAGCAGGGCCAGGCATTGCCTCACCTGGGAAGCACAAGGGGGAAGGGAATCCCTTTTCCTAGCCAGGGGAACTGAGACACACAACACCTGGAAAATCGGGTAACTCTCACCCCAATACTGCGCTTTAAGCAAATGGGCACACCAGGATATTATATCCCACACCTGGCCAGGAGGGTCCCACGCCCACGGAGCCTCCCTCATTGCTAGCACAGCAGTCTGCGATCTAACTGCAAGGCAGCAGCGAGGCTGGGGGAGGGGCGCCCGCCATTGCTGAGGCTTAAGTAGGTAAACAAAGCCGCTGGGAAGCTTGAACTGGGTGGAGCTCACAGCAGCACAAGGAAGCCTGCCTGTCTCTGTAGACTCCACCTCCGGGGACAGGGCACAGCTAAACAACAACAACAAAAAAAGCAGCAGAAACCTTTGCAGAAACAAACGACTCTGTTTGACAGCTTTGAAGAGAGGAGTGGATCTCCTCACACAGAGGTTGAGATCTGAGAAGGGACAGACTGCCAGCTCAAGTGGGTCCCTGACCCGTGAGTAGCCTAACTGGGAGACATCCCCCACTAGGGGCAGTCTGATACCCCACACCTCACAGGGTGGAGTACACCTCTGAGAAGAAGCTTCCAAAGTAAGAATCAGACAGGTACACTCGCTGTTCAGCAATATTCTATCTTCTGCAACCTCTGCTGCTGATACCCAGACAAACAGAGTCTGGAGTGGACCTCAAGCAATCTCCAACAGACCTGCAGCTGAGGGTCCTGACTGTTAGAAGGAAAACTATCAAACAGGAAGGACACCTATACCAAAACCCCATCAGTACGTCACCATCATCAAAGACCAGAGGCAGATAAAACCACAAAGATGCGGAAAAAGCAGGGCAGAAAAGGTAGAAATTCATAAAATAAGAGCGCATCTCCCCCTGCAAAGGAGCGCAGCTCATCGCCAACAACGGATCAAAGTTGGACTGAGAATGACTTTGACGAGATGAGAAAAGAAGGCTTCAGACCATCAAACTTCTCAGAGCTAAAGGAGGAATTACGTACCCAGCGCAAAGAAACTAAAAATCTTGAAAAAAGAGTGGAAGAATTGATAGCTAGGATAATTAATGCAGAGAAAGTCATAAACGAAATGACAGAGATGAAAACTATGACACGAGAAATACGTGACAAATGCACAAGCTTCAGTAACCGACTCAATCAGCTGGAAGAAAGAGTATCAGCAATTGAGGATCAAATGAATGAAATGAAGCAAGAAGAGAAACCAAAAGAAAAAAGAAGAAAAAGAAATGAACAAAGCCTGCAAGAAGTATGGGATTATGTAAAAAGACCAAATCTACATCTGATTTGGGTGCCTGAAAGTGAGGGGTAAAATGGAAGCAAGTTGAAAAACACTCTTCAGGATATCATCCAGGAGAACTTCCCCAACCTAGTAGGGCAGGCCAACATTCAAATTCAGGAAATACAGAGAACGCCACAAAGATACTCCTCCAGAAGAGCAACTCCAAGACACATAATTGCCAGATTCACCAAAGTTGAAATGAAGGAAAAAATCTTAAGGGCAGCCAGAGAGAAAGGTCGGGTTACCCACAAAGGGAAGCCCATCAGACTGACAGCAGATCTTTCGGCAGAAACTCTACAAGCCAGAAGAGAGAGGGGGCCAATATTCAACATTCTTAAAGGAAAGAATTTTCAACCCAGAATTTCATATCCAGCCAAACTAGATTTCATAAGTGAAGGAGAAATAAAATCCTTTACAGATAAGCAAATGCTTAGAGATTTTTCACCACCAGGCCAGCCTTACACAAGGCCCTGAAGGAAGCACTAAACATGGAAAGGAACAACCGGTACCAGCCATTGCAAAAACATGCCAAAATGTAAAGACCATCGAGCCTAGGAAGAAACTGCATCAACTAATGAGCAAAATAACCAGTTAATATCATAATGGCAGGATCAAGTTCACACATAACAATATTAACCTTAAATGTAAATGGACTAAATGCTCCAATTAAAAGACACAGACTGCCAAACTGGATAAAGAGTCAAGACCCATCAGTCTGCTGTATTCAGGAGACCCATCTCACATGCAGAGACATATATAGGCTCAAAATAAAGGGATAGAGAAAGATCTACCAAGCAAACAGAGAACAAAAAAAAAGCAGGGGTTGCAATCCTAGTCTCTGATAAAACAGACTTTAAACCATCAAAGATCAAAAGAGACAAAGAAGGCCATTACATAATGGTAAAGGGATCAATTCAACAGGAAGAGCTAACTATCCTAAATATATATGCACCCAATACAGGAGCACCCAGATTCATAAAGCAAGTCCTTAGAGACTTACAAAGAGACTTAGACTCCCATACAATAATAATGGGAGACTTCAACACCCCACTGTCAACATTAGACAGATCAACGAGACAGAAAGTTAAAAAGGATATCCAGGAATTGAACCCATCTCTGCAGCAAGCAGACCTAATAGACATCTATAGAACTCTCCACCCCAAATCAACAGAATATACATTCTTCTCAGCACCACATCACACTTATGCCAAAATTGACCACATAATTGGAAGAAAAGCACTCCTCAGCAAATGTACAAGAACAGAAATTATAACAAACTGTCTCTCAGACCACAGGGCAATCAAACTAGAACTCAGGACTAAGAAACTCAATCAAAACCACTCAACTACATGGAAACTGAACAACCTGCTCCTGAATGACTACTGGGTACATAACAAAATGAAGGCAGAATAAAGATGTTCTTTGAAACCAATGAGAACAAAGATACAACATACCAGAATCTCTGGGACACATTTAAAGCAGTGTGTAGAGGGAAATTTATAGCACTAAATGCCCACAAGAGAAAGCTGGAAAGATCTAAAATTGACACCCTAACATCAAAATTAAAAGAACTAGAGAAGCAAGAGCAAACACATTCAAAAGCTAGCAGAAGGTAAGAAATAACTAAGATCAGAGCAGAACTGAAGGAGATAGAGACACAAAAAACCCTCCAAAAAGTCAATGAATCCAGGAGTTGGTTTTTTGAAAAGATCAACAAAATTGACAGACCGCTAGCAAAACTAATAAAGAAGAAAAGACAGAAGAATCAAATAGACACAATAAAAAATGATAAAGGGGATATCACCACCGACCCCACAGAAATACAAACTACCATCAGAGAATACTATAAACACCTCTGTGCAAATAAACTAGAAAATCTAGGAGAAATGAATAATTTTCTGGACACTTACACTCTTCCAAGACTAAACCAGGAATAAGTTGAATCCCTGAATAGACCAATAGCAGGCTCTGAAATTGAGGCAATAATTCATAGCCTACCAACCAAAAAAAGGCCAGGACCAGATGGATTCACAGCTGAATTCTACCAGAGGTACAAGGAGGAATTGGTACCATTCCTTCTGAAACTATTCCAATCAATAGAAAAAGAGGGAATCCTCCCTAACTCATTTTAGGAGGCCAACATCATCCTGATACCAAAGCCTGGCAGAGACACAACAAAAAAAGAGAATTTTAGACCAATATCCCTGATGAACATCGATGCAAAAATCCTCAATAAAATACTGGCAAACCGGATTCAGCAGCACATCAAAAAGCTTATCCACCATGATCAAGTGGGCTTCATCCCTGGGATGCAAGGCTGGTTCAACATTTGCAAATCAATAAATGTAATCCAGCATATAAACAAAACCGAAGACAAGAACCACATGATTATCTCAATAGATGCAGAAAAGGCCTTTGACAAAATTCAACAGCCCTTCATGCTAAAAACGCTCAATAAATTTGGTATTGATGGAATGTACCTCAAAAGAATAAGAGCTATTTATGACAAATCCACAGCCAATATCATACTGAATGGGCAAAAACTGGAAAAATGCCCTTTGAAAACTGGCACAAGACAGGGATGCCCTCTCTCACCACTCCTATTCAACATAGTGTTGGAAGTTCTGGCTAGGGCAATCAGGCAAGAGAAAGAAATCAAGGGTATTCAGTTAGGAAAAGAAGAAGTCAAATTGTCCCTGTTTGCAGATGACATGATTGTATATTTAGAAAACCCCATCGTCTCAGCCCAAAATCTCCTTACGCTGATAAGCAACTTCAGCAAAGTCTCAGGATACAAAATTAATGTGCAAAAATCACAAGCATTCTTATACACCAGTAACAGACAAGCAGAGAGCCAAATCAGGAATGAACTTCCATTCACAATTGCTTCAAAGAGAATAAAATACCTAGGAATTCAACTTACAAGGGATGTAAAGGACCTCTTCAAGGAGAACTACAAACCACTGCTCAGTGAAATAAAAGAGGGCACAAACAAATGGAAGAACATACCATGCTCATGGATAGGAAGAATCAATATTGTGAAAATGGCCATACTGCCCAAGGTTATTTATAGATTCAATGCCATCTCCATCAAGCTACCAATGACTTTCTTCACAAAATTGGAAAAAACTGCTTTAAAGTTCATATGGAACCACAAAAGAGCCCGCATTGCCAAGACAATCCTAAGTCAAAAGGACAAATCTGGATGCGTCACGCTACCTGACTTCAAACTCTACTATAAGGCTACAGTAACCAAAACAGCATGGTACTAGTACCAAAACAGAGATATAGACCAATGGAACAGAACAGAGTCCTCAGAAATAATACCACACATCTACAGCCATCTGATCTTTGACAAACCTGAGAGAAACAAGAAATGGGGAAAGGACTCCCTATTTAATAAATGGTGCTGGGAAAATTGGCTAGCCATAAGTAGAAAGCTGAAACTGGATCCTTTCCTTACTCCTTATATGAAGATTAATTCAAGATGCATTAGAGACTTAAATGTTAGACCTAATACCATAAAAACCCTAGAAGAAAACCTAGGTAGTACCATTCAGGACATAGGCATGGGCAAGGACTTCATGTCTAAAACACCAAAAGCAATGGCAACAAAAGCCAAAATTGACAAATGGGATCTAATTAAACTAAAGAGCTTCTGCACAGCAAAAGAAACTACCATCAGAGTGAACAGGCAACCTACAGAATAGGAGAAAGTTTTTGCAATCTACTCATCTGACAAAGGGCTAATATCCAGAATCTACAAAGAACTCAAACAAATATACAAGAAAAAAACAAATAACCCCATCAAAAAGTGGGCAAAGGATATGAACAGACATTTCTCAAAAGAAGACATTCATACAGCCAACAGACACATGAAAAAAATGCTCATCATCACTCGCCATCAGAGAAATGCAAATCAAAACCACAATGAGATACCATCTCACACCAGTTAGAATGGCAATCATTAAAAAGTCAGGAAACAACAGGTGTTGGAGAGGATGTGGAGAAATAGGAACACTTTTACACTGTTGGTGGAATTGTAAACTAGTTCAACCATTATGGAAAACAGTATGGCGATTCCTCAAGGATCTAGAACTAGATGTACCATATGACCCAGCCATCCCACTACTGGGTATATACCCAAAGGATTATAAATCATGCTGCTATAAAGACACATGCACACGTATGTTTATTGCGGCACTATTCACAATAGCAAAGACTTGGAATCAACTCAAATGTCCATCTGTGACAGACTGGATTAAGAAAATGTGGCACATATACACCATGGAATATTATGCAGCCATAAAAAAGGATGAGTTTGCATCCTTTGTAAGGACATGGATGCAGCTGGAAACCATCATTCTTAGCAAACTATCACAAGAACAGAAAACCAAACATCGCATGATCTCACTCATAGGTGGGAACTGAACAATGAGATCACCTGGACTCAGGAAGGGGAACATCACACACCGGGGCCTATCATGGGGAGGGGGGAGGGGGGAGGGATTGCATTGGGAGTTATACCTGATATAAATGATGAATTGATGGGTGCTGATGAGTTGATGGGTGCAGCACACCAACATGGCACAAGTATACATATGTAACAAACCTGCACACTATGCACATGTACCCTAGAACTTAAGGTATAATAATAATAAAAAAAGATAAGACACATTTTTTCTGATTAAAAAAAAAAAAAAAAAAAAGATGAACACTTGCAGACTTATACTGAGGACCAGAGTTCCAAGGAAGATATTTTGAGAAATGTTAGACTATACTTGTCAAAGAAAGATTGCACCAGATGGAGTTACACAGGCAGGGAAGCCTTTATTCAAGCCTATTGCAATAGAGGTTAAGACTTGCAATAGGGGAGATGAAATTTCACTGAAACAAAAGGCAGAGTACTGGAAAGGTACTGGATGATGTTAGTGGGGAGGTTGGCCATCCGTGCTTGCTCATTGATGCTTTATAAAGTCAGGCTCCTACCTACCCACAGTCATTGGGAGATAGAGGCATTAACTCCTTTCATGACATTTTAAAAAATGACTCCCAGGTCCTTGAGAAAGACCTTTCTAGACTGCAAATCTTGCAAGAGACTGGGAGAAGATTTACATCCCAAAGGGGTAGAGAAAGAATAATGATTGAAAGTTTCCTAAAGTAAATGCTATAAGAAAAGGGAAGTCAGTGATTTATAATCAGAAAAAATCTTCTGTAAAGTTGAGTTGCCCTAAGGGGAATATTATGGTCTTCTTGGTTTTGCTCTATCATTGGATGCTTTCAGGTTTGAAAACTTAGACACACTACATAGAATCCTAGCAATCTAGGTCCTAAGACTATTTTGTCAAGACCTTCTATCTATGTGACTTTGGACAATTATCTTAAATTATCTTTGTCTTCACATTCTAATTCTTCTACCTCAAAGCCTTTGCATTCTGTATTCCTCCTTCCTGGATGGATCTTCCCTTCATATATGCATGGCTATATTCTTTTAGTCTTTTGTTCTCAGCAAGAATATCTCCTTTCAGTCTTGTTCTCAGCGAGGCCTACTCTGACCACTATTTTAAAGTGACCATTGGCACATTGTTGCTTCCTATCTCCTTAATTCCTAATGTAATATGCCATTTATTTATTTATTTTATGTTTCCTATTTGTAATCGGTTGCCTCCTGCTGGAATGGAAGCTTTATTGGCAAAGTGGCCAATCACAGAATTACTTGTTATACTATGAAATTGAAAAACAAACCTAGAAATGTAAAATGAAGGGAATACTTAAGTAAGTTGATACCTCTCATCAGGGGACTAATATGCAGCCATTTAAGTTATGTTTATGAAGACAGTTTAATCAGGAGAGCTGCTGGTACATGGAAAGGATAAATTAAAAGAATCAGAATATAAAATTACAAATAAGTTTATTATATTATTATAAAGCCAAAATTGAAAGAATCTTTTCTACATGAAACAAATATGTGATGACATTCACAGTGGTTACCTTTAGGTGCCATTATGATGTCAGGATTTTTTTCAATTTTTAAATAATGATTAGATTTGTTTTTAGAGTAGAAAAGTTAAACCCTTCAAAAAAACAAAAAGGCTATGAGACTACCAAGATTATAAATTTCTTTATTCCCAATTTGTGACACATCCATAGAGCCCAAACTGCTTTGGCCTTCACAATGGGGCATGCTTTGACATGTTTTGAGTATCAAGAACAGAAAAAGCTAGAGCCTATCTTTTGACAATTTTACATGACATTTTTGAGGGAATGGAGAAACAGAAGCCTGGAAAGAGGAAACTAGAAGAGAAACCACAGAGAGCAGTTTGAAGGCAGAGGCACGCCCACAGGGTGCTTTGGAGACCCTCCAGGCTGCAGACAAGAGCAAGGTCAATAGGCGTGGGGCAGGTATTATCAATATTACGCCAGTAACTAGGCAACTAAAAGATTTGTAAAGAAGGCACAGCATCATGAGAAATGCAGTGATGTGTTTTAAGGAGACACGGTGAGGATTAACAGCCCTGTGATTCATGGAAATAGCAATTTGTCATAGGCGCTATCTGCCATGTGTAGGTGACAAAAAGTATAGAGACAATGCAGGAGAAGTGTGACAATGAACTGAGTGATAAGCACAGATGGGAGAAGCACCAGAACGACTTCACTTTAATCATTTTGAGCTTGGCTTCCTCTACACAAAGCCTGGAGGAATTGTTCTACCATTTTTGTTTTACTTGTGTTTGTTTATTAAATGCTGAAATTGATTTCTCTCAGACATTTTCTTTTTTGGACCACAAGGTAGGCTTATTTTTATTGAACTCCTACTAAATGTTAGCCATTAGCTTTGGTGGTATCTGTTAAACCTCTCAATGACCAATAGTGTATGCATGAGTCTTCTTCTCATTTCAGAGACAGGTATGCTAAGATTTAGGAGAAGTGTTGCAATTTCATTACAAGATTACATATTAGCAACTGTCAAATCCTGGTGTAGAATCCATGCCTGTCTAGCTGTACTTACTTATCTACTTTACTTACTTACTTATCTACTTTACCAATCAAATTATACATACAATTTTTTTCTCTTGAGCTGGATTCAGAGAGTCCTCAAAACCTGTTTCTCAGTTTGAGGTATTACAGGTGATTGCCAAAGAAGCCACAGCCTTCAGTTGTGGGTCTGTTGCTTTTCCAGTAGGTATACTGACGTGACAAGTTCAAAAGGCCTCAGCTTTCAATTTTCTAGCAAAATGGAAAATGTAATTACAGTATTCAGCAAAATATTGTTGTTGGTTCAAAAATAATTAAGCATAGTATTAAGTTGATGTTTTACCAAGTGGGATGCAGTGACTCTCTCCAAAGCTACAGCAGAAGGAAAAGCAGGAACCATTTAGAAAGAGGGTGTGTAAGGAGCGAGAGGGAGAAGAGTTCGTGTCTCTTCGGGGGAAATAGTTAATAAGCTGAGTTTTTAAGAGAAAGGGCTGCAGGTCGACTCCTCTATGGAGCAGGCTGTCTTAGTAAGTTGACTGAAACTGACTCTTTTATTGTAATGACTTTGAAGTTGATTTCCCCAGGATTCATTTTTGCTGCTTGATATTAGAGGAGTTGGCTGCAATAAGAAAATTTGGAAGGTGATAGACCAGTTTGGTAGATACATAGCCTGTTCAAGGGGACTAAAAGAAGTCTCTACTAGGAAAAGAACAAAAAGGGTGAGCGTTTATTGTGTACCTGCTATGCTCCAGGAACTGGATAAGGATATTCTCCATCTAAACAGAGAAAGAATGAGATATTCATATCAATGACAAATTATCTATTTACTGAGTGTCTATTATGTGGCAGGCATTGTACAAAAGCACTTAACATGCAGTTTCTCTTTGATTGTCATAGCAGCCTGCATACGCATTTAGCAGATAAGAAACTATAAGCACAAAGATATTAATAAATAGCCTAAAGTACATAGCAAGTAAATAGGAGAGAGGCTGTTGATATCTAGAAACTTCACCTTTGACCACAATAGTATACTGCTTCTGACAGCTGAGAAAACTAAAGCTTAGGCACTACAGAATTTTTTCTATTTGAGAAACGACCTTATGCAACATTAAACGTTTAAGGGATGAGAAACCTCACTTCCAAACCTGGCTCTGTTCTGGGAATGTGGGCAATTTACTCTGCCTCTGTGAGGTTCGATTTCTTCACCAATGTTACTGAAACCATGGTAGTCATCAGAATCATTCCTAGGGCTTGTTAAGATCCACATTGCTGGGTTCCACCTCTGGAGTTTCTGATTCAGTATGTCTGGGGTGGGCTCCAGGATTTATATTTCTTACAAGTTCCCAGGTGACGATGGTGTTGCAAATTGGGGGCCCCACTTGGGCAGACTGCACTGTACTGTCCTCTGAATTGAAAACCTGGTTCTCCCTGGCCTGAAAGAGAGTGCTTCCTTAAGTAGACAGAGCATTAGCTTTGAAGACTTGGCCTAATCTTTTCTTCTTCATTTTCTGTGTGATCTTAGGCAAGCTGATTTATCCTTCTGAGTCTCCATGTCGTCATGTGTAAAATGGAGCTGTTGCTTTCTTTGTCATCATCTTGTTGGTAAGGATTATGTGAAGTGATTTATGGAAAGTATCTAGGCTGTTGCCTGGACAAAATGCTCAATAGATGTTTATTATCAATATTGGGAGGTTATCAAGATTATACAAGGTATTGTTGTGTGTATGTGTTATATGTACAACATATATAACTTTTTGTCTTTTTTATTAACTAAATATGCCAAGCATTATAACATTTCCTTTGTAGTATTTTTGTTTCCTCAGTCTCTGCCATCCTTATACAGATATGCTGCATGGCATCTGTAAAACACGCAGATTAGAACAAGGTGCTACTCACATGACATGTCATTATTGTTGGAAAAATGTTACATGTGTAGTTTTAGTTCAGAAGTCATGATTCATGGAAGTCTCTTGAAGAGAGGATTCTAGATATTTTTGGATTGCAGGCCTCTCTAAACTTTGGACCAGAAATCATCAGAAAAGAAACCCAAAGAGATAAAGGTCAAGTTGAGGAATGGTAAACTCTTTGATGATGTCAAAGGCTCTATCTATCATAGTGAGAAATTCTTTATCTCTACCTATCAAAAAGACATTGCTAGTGAATCTACTTTAGCAATGGTTAATCAAAGTAGTTAGAAGTGCCAGTGGATTTTTTTATTATTTTAAATGAAAGCATAAGTCCATTACCCCACCCCCTTACCTCAATCCAAGCAGAAGTTTCTGAATTCTATTTTCCTTCCCTCTCATCTTTGTCCAGGTTGAAAATCAATGCATCTGGTTCACCTTGAATCTTGAGCTGCATATTTTTAGCAGCAGCAAAGCCTGTATTGCCAGCATTACTGGAGAAAAGGCAGATAACCCCACAACGTCCTCCAGTCAAGGAGGAGGGCAGAGGGCTCAGAGGAGCAGAATGCCTGCAGCTTAGATGATTCACCAGCCTTGATTCTTACATCATGCAGGCTGGTGACTATGACCCAGGGACCATGAACCATGAGTTAGAATTTTCTGACAGAGTGCCCTATCTCAGGCTACCATTTTCTTTAATAATTGAGATAAGCATGGGAAAGAGGCTTAAAGTAATATTATTATTAATTCTAAGAAGTCTGTATTAAGGAATGGAAGCAACGTGTAGTAAAAATTATATTTAACAATCATCTGTGCTTATTACATGCCACTCACTGTTCTAAGTGTTTTACCTTCGTTGACTCATTTTATTTTCATAACATTTCATAGATGAGAAAAAAATAATTTCAACAGCAGCAACAACAAAATGGAGCTGAGAAGTTAATGAACTTGCTAAAGTTCCCCTAGCTGGCAAGTAGTGGAAATAGGATCCAAACTCCCACGTTCTGGCTCCAGAGCCCCCAGTCTTTATGCTTTTACAGTTAAGCATAAAGCTACCTCCTTTTACAGTTTTCCAAGCAATGTCTTTCACATGCATACATCATGTGAACCTCACATATCCCTGCACAGAAGCAAATAAATGGGTTTTATTATGTTCATTTAAACATTTAAAGTTCAGATTCAATAAACATTTGTTGAGTAACTATGCTGAACTTTGTGCTATGTTATTGATTAAAATATAGTTTCAAGAGACGAAAAATAAAAATAACTTCTGTGATATCACGCAGTTTGCTTGAGACACAGATTGTGAGCTCACAGGGTGGTAGAAACCTTTGCTAAATGAATCTGAAGTCTTCCTGGAAGTGGTGAGACTTGATCTGAGCTTCAAAGGATGAAACAAATCACGCTGAAGAGTGAAGCCTGTTAAGATGCAGGAAGCTGAAGTTCTCACTTTGTCTCTGCTGAAGATTTTCAGGGTGGAACACAACCTCTGTCCTATTTATATTCCCAGGATTATTGGAAAGGTCAAATGTGAAAATAAATATTGGACCACGAGGTGAACTATAACATGTTGTTCCAATTTCTTTCCCTCTGCCCAGAATACTGTTTCTCTGATGCAGCCAGATGACAAATTCTGATGCATCCATTCATTGGTCAGATCAAGGATTGTCACTTTAAGAGCTCATCTTTTCCCCTCCCTCTCTCCTCTGGGTGAGATTTCCTCTCTTTATCATTTGCACCCACACTTTTCTTTTTAACTTACACCGCGTTTAAGATCCTTTGTAAGAAGGCCTGTGTTCCATATGAAACTGAGAATGGAGTCTCGCCTCATTCATATCCTCATGCTTGTTAATTAGCACACAAACAGTCACATAGTAAACATTCAATAAGTGTTTAGTTAACTATATGTGTGACCTGTCTCCCATTCCAATGTTCTCTTTTCTTTATGTATTAATATATAGTAAATGATGGCTAGATCATCAATCCCACAAACAATTACCAGGATACTCTTAGTAGGGCACTGTGGAAAATGCAATGGATACATTTGTAAACAAGAAAGAATATATATGATGTTATAAGGAATGCAGCTAATGAATTGGAGTGTGTGTGGGGTGTGTGTGTGTGTGTGAGAGAGTGAGAGAGAGAAATGAAGAGAGAAACTTGTTCAGTGTATCAATAGATCCATCCAATCATTCATCAAAACTCATAAGCATTTACTATGTGTCATGGACTGTGTTAGGCACTGAGATATAATTTTGAATGAGACCTACTCCCTGCTCTTAAAATACTTATAATCCAACCAAATCTTCCTGCAAAATCAGTAAACATAGACCCGGGATGTTAGATACAAGTATAGAATTAGGAATTGAAGCAAATGATCTTTCCTGCTAAGGGTGCAGCCTGGCTTGCAATATTTCCCTACAACTCATTGTTTCCTCCTGGGAAAGGGGGGCGGTGTTCCCTGGGACCCCACTCAGTAAAGAACACATTTCCTCTGGCTATTAATCAGCACCTTTACTGATGAATCTGCAGCAGCACCGTGGGGACAGAAGGATGGAGGATGCCTTAGATTCTATTTACTGTCTCTTCCAGAGAAAGTCTCTGACCTCAATTTCATTTCTTGTTTTTATTGACCCATTTCACACTAGTGGAGTAAATTTTCAAGGCCCTTTAGGAACAAATCAGCTTCTTTTGTCCTTGTTAAATGGACGTTCTCCATTCAGTCATGGATCGACACAATCTTATCATCGAAAAGATAAGGTCTGAAGTGCATGATTTGCTTGCAGTGACCCAGACTGCACCTAAGTCTTCAGAAACCAGGCTTTAGTGGGTGAATTTCATAAGCAGGACCAAGGATTGACTCCACATTCTGATCATAATCTGAAACAGAGCAGAGGGTAGATGAAGTGACTCTGCCCTTAAATTCATTTATACTTAGATTACCTCATAGAGACACCCCAAGGTGAGCAGCACTTCAGAAAGGAGTTTTATAGGACAGAAAGACAAAATTGAAGGTAGGAAAGTAAAAGAAAGAGAAAGAAGACTTCAGGGATTGAGTGTGATCAAACTTGGAAGGGTCTTAGGAAGAAGGTTAAAGTTAACAGGATGAATGCATTAGTCGGCAGGTGAAAAGGGATGGAAATGACCAAGTTACATTGTAGTAACAGACAAACCCAAAATGTCAATGGCTTAAATCAACACTACTTCTCATTTAAGCTGCATGTCTATTGTGAGTCAGAGGGACTGTTCTGGTCATTGCAGTCACTCAGGAACCCAGGCAATGCAGGTACCCTCACAACCATTGCTGGTCACCATGTCAAAGGAAGGGAAGCTAAGCTCAGAAGAGTCTACCAACAGTTAAGTGCTCTGAATCCAAGAGTAACACATGTAACTTATATCTATACCTTATTGACTAGAACTAGTGACATGTCCCAACTTCCCACAAGGGAGCCAAAGCTATGTGCTCAGGAGTGAGAGAGCACTAGTGTGTACCACAAGGAATTTGGGCATAGAAAGAAAATCCTAAGAGGTGCTTATGCCAGTAGTATATTGTTCTTAGAGTTGGGCAGGTCTCCAAATACTCCCTGATAAGATTCTAGTCCTGGTAGAAATGTGTTCACTCTTTCTCAGGGCTTAAGAAGAAAATCACAAAACAGCCTAGGCAGGAATAATAAAGTCAGATAATACAATGTATAATGAACAAATATCTTATTTTTTTATCTCTGCGTTTCTGCTCAAGTTTGAATCCTGGCTCCATCTTTTACTAACTCTCTGACATGGAGTGAGTGACTTTCCCATCTATGCCAGAGATTCTTTATTTAAAAAAAAAAAAAAAAATGGAGATAACAATATTACTTAATCTCTAGGACTTTCATACATATTAAATAAGTAAAAGCAGAAACAGGGCTTAGAATAGTCCCTGACACATACTAATACGTATTCCATGAGTGTTAACCATTTTTCTTTTTCTTAACAACCCAAAGAGGTGGGTTCTACCTCATTAATAATAGGTTACCTCATTAATAAATAGGTTTTACCTGATTTAATGGTATGAAAAGGGATGTCTGGAGAGATTGAGTATATTCCAGATCAGCTGTGTGATCAATGGTGGAGACAGGATTCACATTTAGGTCCTTTAATTTCAGAGGCTGAAATTTTTATTTTGCATATAAATTATCCCCGCAATTGATCACCTCAACAGCCCTGAGGATGGAGCCAATAATACTCTTCCAATCACAAGCCCTCCTGCTACCATTACTGCCATCACTGCAACTTCCAGCTATCATTTATAGAGCACCTACTTTACATAAATCACATCTGAGTCTCACAAAAATTCCCTTTTTATACTACAATCTGAGGTTCACAGAAGAAAAGTATTAGTTTGCCAGGGCTGCCATACAAAGTACCACAGCTCAGGTGACTTAACAAAAATTTATTTTCTTACAGTTCTGGAGGGTAAAATTCCGAGATGAAAGTGTTGGCAGGGTTGGTTTCGTTCTGCTCTGCGTGCTCTCTTCTTTGTTTGCAGATGATCACTTTCTCCCTATGTCTTCACATGGTCTCTCTCTGTATGTGTCTTAATCTCTTCTTCTTATAAGGGGAACAGTCTTACGGGATGAAAGCCCACCCATATGACCTCATTTTAACCTAATCACCCCTTTAAAAGCTATATTTCCAAATACAGTCACATTCTGAGGTACTGTGTGTTGAACTTTGGGTGTGTGTTGAGGTAGGGGGAGTCAACTAGTAGCCTGATGAAACCAGAGGTTAAATATAGGATTTTCTCATTGTAAGCCCACATCATCCTTCTATCTTTGATCCATTAATGAAGGTCTCCTATGTGCTAGGCATAGTTTATGGTGTTTTATCACTCCTTTTTTCACACCTAGTTCTCAGAGGAAATGCTGACTCCCTTGTATAGCTAAGGAAATTGGTGTTCCCAATGTGATCACTGTCGGTCACCTTGGGATGCGTTCAAATCTTCTTACTCCACTAAGAAGAAACTTTCCTTTCCTCCTATCTTTCTCCTTTGGAAATGAGACAGCCCTTTTAAAATGATGCCATACCTGTTATATCATCAAGAGTTAGCCTTTATTCAGTGTAACTCTGCGCAAACATGAAGATAGGCACTTAACACGCAGAAACCTTAGAAACAATGCCAACTTTCCAAGAAATCACAACCTGGATGAAAAGGCAAGTAATGAAAAGTACAATATAAATACCAGTTGTTGTTCAATGGGAGGTGCCATCAGTAAATAGCTTCAGAGGAAGCTATAACCACTACAGAATGGTTATTCAGAAAAAAACTTCTTGGCAGGTTTTGAGGGATGCATTTTGGAAGCCGGAGTAGTTAGCATGTCAGCAACAACAAGAAACAGCGACATGTTTGTAGGATAATTTCCAGTCACATTCTTGCTTAGATATTAATGGCTCACCACTGTCTGCCAGGTAAAGTCGAAGATTCTTAGTTTACATTTTGCATTTGAACAAACTTCTGCTTCTGCTTTATTACCCACCATTCCCTCAGGTGCAAACCTGAGCTCTGAGCCAATCATTTCTCACCTTTGGCCCTTCACCCGTGAACAGAAACTGCATAGAGAAAAGAGCAGGGATCTCAGAATCCGGCAGGTCTGAATTCTGGCTCTGCCACTTACTAACTAGTGGGACATTTCACATGTCATTTAACCTTTCAGTTTATTCCCCTACAAAATAAAAATAGTAACAAGCACCTGTCAAGGGATATATGAAGATTTAATGAAATGAACCATTTTTTATTTTGAGATGGAGTCTTGCTCTGTCACCAGGCTGGAGTGCAGTGGCGTGATCTTGGCTCACTGCAACCTCCGCCTCCTGGGTTCAAGTGATTCCCCTGCCTCAGCCTCCTGAGTAGCTGGGACTACAGGTGCACACCACCATGCCTGGTTAATTTTTTTTTTTTTTTTTTTTTTTTTAGTGGAGACTGTGTTTTACCATGTTGGCCAGGATGGCCTCGATCTCCTAAACTCATGATCTATCCACCTTGGCCTCCCAAAATGTTGGGATTACAGGCGTGAGCCACCGCGCCCAGCTGAAATGAACTTTTTAAAGCACCCAACATATTGCCTACTGTATTATATAGACTCAGGATATGGTAGTTATCATTATAATAATGATGCTTTTTTTTGTGCCTGCAACTCACTCCCACTGCATCTTAGCCTAAAGAAGTCCCTTACCGCTTTTTTAATATTTATAATGTAGCTTTATATTACTGTATCATATTACTTACAGGTAGAGGCAATGTAACGTGGATGCCAGGAGCACAATCCTGGTATCAGTCAGCTTACCCTTGATTAACTCTACCACTCATTACCCTGTGATGTTAGGCAAGTTATTTGGCCACTCTTGTTTCTCAGCTTTTTTATGTATAAAATGACATTAGGAAATTGTCTGCTTCATAGAGACAGTTTTGAAGAGAAAACGAGTTTATGTAGTAGTTTCTGGAATACAGCATATATTCAATAAATGGAAGCTATTGTTACATTCATTTTATACAGGAAGAAAGTCATGTAACTTGACCAAAGTTGAAAGACTGGTGGGACAAAAACTTTTAGAATCAGAATTTTGAGTTGTGTGAGTTCCTTACAAATTTTCAACACCAACTCCCATCAGATACATAATTTGCAAATATTTTCAACACCAACTCCCATCAGATACATAATTTGCAACTATTCCATAAGTTGTCTTTTTATTTTATGATTTCCTTTGCTGAGATGAAACTTTTTAGTCTATATAGTCTCACTTGCTTATTTTTGCCTTTGTTGCCTATGTTTTTGGTGTCATATCCAAACAATTCTTGCCAAGATCAATGTCAAGTTTTTCCTTATGTTTTCTTCTAAGATTTTTGTGGTTTCAGACCTTACATTTAAGTTTTTAGCCCATTTTGAGTTGACTTTTGTGTACGGTGTAACATAAAGATCTAATTCTATTATTTTGCTTTTGGATATTCAATTTTCCCAGTATCATTTAGTGAAGATACTATTCCTTCTCCCGTTGCACACCCTTGGTGCCCTCATGGAATATAAATAGACCACATATGCATGGATTTATCTCTATTCTGTTCCGCTGGACTATGTGCCCGTTTTATGCCAATATTATACTGTTTTGATTACTATGGCTTTGTACTATACTTTGAAATTGAGTAGTGTGATGCCTCCAGCTTTATTTTTTCTCAAGATTGTTTTGCCTTTTCAGGGTCTTTTGTGATTCCATACACATTTAAGATTGCCTTTTCTATTTTTGTTTGAAAAAAAATCCAAATAAATTGAAATCAGTATTTCAAAGAGATATTGGTACTCCCATGTTCAATGTAGCATTATTCACTATAGTCATAATATGGAAACAAAGTAAGTGTTCTTTGATGAATTCATGGATCAGGAAAATGTGGTGTGTAATATATATAGAATGACATATCATTAAGCCTTCAAAAAGAAGGAAATTTTGCCATTTGTAACAACATAGATGAGTCTAGAGGATATTATACTAAATGAAATAAGCCACACACAGAAAGGTAAATAGTGCAGGATCTTATTTTATATGTGGACTCTAAACAAATCAAACTTACGGAAACAGTGAGTAGAACATTGGTTGCCAGAGCTTGGGAGTGGAGAAAATGTGATTTTGGTTAAAGTTTGAAAACTTTCAGTTACAAGGTGAGTAAGTTCTGGAGATCTAATGTGCGGCATGGTGACTCCAGTTAATAATGCTACACTATATACTTAAAATTAGCTAAGAAAGTAGATCTTTTCTTCTTCTTTATTTTAATTGTCAAATAATAATAGTACATATTCATGGGGTGCATAGGGAATAGAATAGATATTAAGTGCTCTCACACTAAACACAAGGTAACTAGTGAGGTAATAGGCATGCTAATTAACTTGATTGTGGGGATTACTTCATAATGTATACATATATCAAAACATCACATTTTTAATTGTCATTGCACCTCTGTAAAGCTGGAGACCGGGAAAAAATTTAGTTAGGTGATTCCACAATCTGCGCTCTTAATCACCAGGCATTTGGATAACCACATGAATAAGAAACACTTCCGCCTCCAAGTCCTTCCCCACTGTCATTATCTGAAACACACACTTGACAGCTTCTGCTGCCCAGGCAACTTCAGACTGCAGATAGGATGAGCTGCCTCCCACTTTTCATTCACTTTATCAAAATGTCTGCATTGATACTGGCCCCACTTCTTTTATCATCCCTCAGCACATACAACTTTTGCAGTGAAAACAGAAGACTCAGTCAAGCAACATGTGCAGGAGCACATGATTAAAGGCAAATAATCAGGACCAACATCCAGGTCAACATAGTTGGCTGCTGAGTATGGAGCTTCTCCTAACTCCGTGTTTTAGCCAGTGCTAAACGCAGCCTGTTTTAGCCAACGGTGGGGAAAACTGAGCCATGTGTGTGCTCCATTATGTCAGGAACTTGACCATGTGTATCTCTGGCACAGAAAGGTCCCTCACTAAACATTTGCTTAATGAACGACTCACCAACCTATCTATTCCTCTGTCTATCTATCATCTATCCATCCATCTGTCCATCCGTCCATCTGTCTATCTAGGAAAGCCCTTTCCTCATCTTGCATTATGCACCCTCAAATGGGGGAGACAGAAATGTAAGCAACAGCTCATTGTATGCTGTGTAAAGAGCCATGATGGGAGTGGGTGCTACAGACGCCAGGAAAAGCTCTTATGACTAGTAAATCTGTACATTCTGCTCCACCCAAGGTGCCGTCCTGCCCACACTTAATTCTTCCACAAAAGCACAAAAAGTCACGATTATAGCAAACACTTATATAATGCTATAGTTACACTCTTAGCAAGCAGCAACAATCGTGAAAAACTTTAAATAAAAATGAAACAAGGAAATTGAAGAAATCAAGTTGCATTATCTAATATGAAAAATACATTCGAGTATTTTTTTTTTCAGAAAAAAATGTGGTTCTACATTAAGACCAGAATCTATAGCACAAAAGCAAACATTGTCCATGCTTTCTTAATCCTCTGATTCATAGATTCACTCATAAGCGCTTCCGTGGCCAAAAGGTTTTATTTGGTACTATATAAGCTTGGCTTGGCCTGGTTCCTATTTTCTTTGTAAGTTTTGTTTCTTTCTTGTCATTTCTCACTCCCCTATTTACCTTCATTATTTTTATTTGTTTTGTTTTGGTTTGGGTAAGTTTAATGACATATTTTAAAATCTTTTATAACTTTCATTTTTAATTCAGGGGTACATGTGCAGGATGTACAAGTTTCTTTCATGGGTAAACATGTGTCATGGGGGTTTGCTGTACAAATTATTTCATTACCCAGGTTTTAAGGCTAGTATCCAGTAGTTATTTTTTCCGATCTTTCCCCTCTTCCCACCATCCGCCCTCTGATAGGCCCCAGTGTGTGTTGTTCCCTTCTATGTGTCCACGTGTTCTCATTATTTAGCTCCCATTTATAAGTGAGAAAGTGCTATATTTGGTTTTCTGTTACCGTGTTAGTTTGTGAAGTTATAATGGTCTCTACCTCCATCTATTTCCCTGCAAAGGACTGATCTCATTTTTTTAATGGCTGCATAGTATTCCATGGTGTATATGAGTCACTTTTTCTTTATCCAGTTTATCATTGATGGGCATTTAGATTTATTCTATGTCTTTGCTACTATGAATAGTGCTGCAAACAACATGTGTATGCATGTGTCTCTATAGTAGAATGATTTATATTCCTTTGGGTATATAACCAATAATGGGTTTGCTGGGACACATAGGGTATTACTGTCTTCAGGTCTTTGAGGAATCACCACCATGTCTTTAATTAATTGTGTGTATATATTGTGTGTATAATTTAACTAATTATATGTATATGTTGTGTGTATATACATATATATGGATAGGTACCTGTATAAGCTTGGCTTGGCCTAGTTCCTATTTATCCATCTATCTATCCATATAAATCTGGTAAATAGAGAGCATATAGGCAACATTAACATTATTTATACCTCATACTTCAAAATAGCACATTGGAGATTCCTTGATATTTTTCTCACTTCCACTTTCTGCATTCTAATAATCACCAATTTCCTTTCATTCTACACCCTAAATTTCTTACAAACTCACATTTCTTAGCTCCCATAATAACTGCCTTATTGCAAGTCTTCAGTGATGCATGGACCATTGCAAAGACATCTTAAGTAAGTGATCTCCATCTGCTCACCAGCAATACCATTCATCCCCAACAATGCTACCAGGACTTTTAAAAACTTCGATGTGGTCATGATCTCTGCTAACTCAATGATTTCCCAGTTTTTAAAGGATTAAGTTTGAGTTCCTTAGCATGACATGATGGGCTGACCTGGCAGAATCTGACTTCTCTTTCTATCTCCCACTTCACCTCTAACCCAGATTAACTAAGAGGCAGAGATTTGCAACTGTAGGCATGTAATTGCTGTCCATTGTCTGCCAAATGGCTTATAACTCCTTGACCTTTTTAGATAATGTTCCCTTGCCTGTTGTAAGGCTCTCCACAGTTTCTGCATGCCTATTGTCTTCTTTTTAACTACCAAACTCTGGTTTTGAAAAGATAGCATTTGTCCTTGCAGAGAGCATACATTACTCCCTTATTTTTACTACCAATGCATCAAATGGCGCTACCTTTACATAAATTGCATTGAAATATTATAACTTTCTTTTTATCGTAAAATAATGTATGTACCTTATAAAATCTTGAGAAAATATAGATAAGTAGTATGAAAAAAATTAAATCATCCATAATTTTGTCATTCAGATGCAACTACTTTTAATATTCTGTGGGACTCTGCCTCTAGTCTTTTCTATAAATATATGTGTTTATTTTGCAAAAACAGAATAATACTATCCATATTGTTTTGTAATGGGCTTTTTTGAAATGGAAAAATATATTACAA
This sequence comes from Piliocolobus tephrosceles, assembly GCF_002776525.5. Taxonomy (NCBI): domain Eukaryota; kingdom Metazoa; phylum Chordata; class Mammalia; order Primates; family Cercopithecidae; genus Piliocolobus; species Piliocolobus tephrosceles. The sequence continues at coordinate 19,846,395 of NC_045447.1, read as the reverse complement.
AAATTATCTCCTGTGTTTAAAATTATTTCTTAATTTCATTGTCAGTGCTAAAAAGTATTTCCTTGGATGAAAGTAATAATTTTCTATTATCTGAACTACAGTTATAACCAAAGTTTCACATTACAAATGAGAAGGCAGTTATTCTCTTTATAGCTAAACCCTTAAGTATGATCACAATTACTTCTCTTTGATAAATTTTAGCAAAAGTGATTTCTGGATCAATGAAGATGCACAAGTTTAAGCTTTTTGATATATATTTCCAAATTATCTTCCAAAAAGATGCTACCAATTTTCACTTTCAAATGCAAAGTATGTCTGCTTCCTCACAAAGGTAATATGAATATATGATCTTTGATAAGCCATTGAATAAGCAAAAAGTATATAGCTTGTTGATTTGATATAACTCCTCTGTGATGGGGTTATATCAATGGGGTATATAGGAATATGCTTTATTTTGCATATTAAATTTATATATATAGTATTTCAATATTTTTTTCTTTTGTGATTTTTCTAATTGGGTCCTTGATTCACTTTACACTGAGTTGTTTATCTTTTTTTCTCATTGATTCATGAGTTTTTTATATCATCCTTTGTCATGTAAGCCACATGAAAACTTTATCTCCTTTTGCCGTCTGCTTTTGAGTCTAAAAATGATTTATGATTCAATTCATCTAATCCCCATTACTTAAAATGCTACCAGTATTATGTATTGATTCCTATCTATACTCAGATCAGTTTATGAACATTTGAGAATAATCCATCAGCCTGTTCCTCTATCACTACTCTATTTTAAAATTATTTTGGTTCATATCAATATTATTCTTATTCTCATACACACTGTTATTATTTTAATAGCTACAATTTATTGATCATGGCCAACATATATACTATGTTTCAATATACAACGCTTATTACTTTTACAAAATATATCAGATTTATTCTTCTAAACAATCCTGAGAAGACAGTGCAATTATTATATAAATATTTCACCTAAGGAAACTGTGATGAATATTATTTATTATCTGGTAAAACTGAGATTAAAACTCAGGTCAGCCTGACACCACAACTACCAACTCCCAAATCCATTTACTTTACTCAGCTCCAAAATGTTTTGTCCCATTTTCAGAAGTTTCATTCTTGGAGATAAACTTGAACATTATCAACTTTATAAAAAAACAGCTTTTGAATTTTTTAGGAAGCTTTTTATTGAGCTGCAACATTCATACATGCATAAACCACAAATGAACATGTGTGCAATTTATACCCAGACCAAGAATCTTACCAGCACACAGAGGCCCCATTGTGCCCCCTTCTACTCATTACTACTTCCCACACATCAAATCTGTCCTGACATCTACATCATTAATTAATTTTATGTGGTTTTGAATTTCTAAAAAAATACAGATTTAAATTTAGGTTGTTGAATGTCTTTTCATGTGCTTTTTAGATATTTGTTTATCTTATATTTTAAAACATCTGTTCAAACCTTTGATTACCTTTAAATTTGGTTATTTGTTTTCTTATTGAGTTGAAAATGTCTTTATGTATTCTGAATACCAGTCCTTTGTCAGATTATACACACATACACGTATATAATTATATAAACTATATACATATATATACACACTCTCTTGTGTATGTTTGCATAAAATATTTTCTTTGTGTTTGCTTTTTTCAATATTATTTTTTGAAAGAAAAATATTTTAATTGTGGTAAAGTCTAATTCCCTATTATGATAAATGCCTACCCTAAGTTTGCAGATAATTTTTTATGTTTATTCTCCTAAAACTTTTATATTACTGGCTTTTATATTTAGGCATATATGATCCATTCTCATTACATAATGGTATGACTGCTATGATTTATGAGTTGGTGTTTATTTTTCCATAGAGATACAGTTGTTTAAGCATCATTTATTGAAAATATTCGAATTTCTCTATTGAATTACCTAGGACACTCTTTCTAAAATCAATTAAACATATAAGTGTGGGTCTCTTTCTTGATCTATAGATCTGTTATTTTTCGATCGCACACGGCCTTGATTACTTGCAGTTATATAGTAAGCCTTAAAGTCAGATAGTTTAAAAGTTTGTAATTTTATCCTTTAATTTAAAAATAGTTTTAGCTATTCTAGGTTTTTGGCATTTCTACATAAATTATAGAACTAGCTTGTCAATTTATGCCCAAAACTTTTGGCTGTGATTTTCATTGAGATTGCAATGAACCTAAAACTTAATACAGGGAGAGTACTGGATGTTACAATCCATGAAAATGGTATGTGTCCTTTTTGTTCTTGTTTAGCTTTTCTAAATAATGCTTTATAATTTTAGTGTGTAATTCACACATTTTGTCAAATTTTTTTGTATACTTCATGCTTTACAGTGTTAGTGATAATGTAATAGTCTATATTTAACTTCAATTTTCTATTTTTTGCAACTTTTCAGAAATATGATGTGACTTTGCTGAAATCATTTTTACTTCTAATAATTTTAGATTTATTAGAATTATATGTTACAACCTTTATAAAAATATACAGTTGAACCGTGAACAATGTGTGGGCTAAGGGCACCAATCCCCCAATATGCACAGTCAAAAATCTGCATATAAGTTTTGACTCCCAAAAAATTTAATTACTAAAGCCTACTATTGACTGGAAGCATTGCTGACAACATAAATAGCTTATTAACACATATTTTATGTTATGTGTATAATATATTGCATTCTTACAGTAAAGTAAGCTACAGGAAAGAAAATGTCATCAAAAAAATCATAAGGAAGACAAAATACTTTTTCTGTTTCTTACATGGAAGTGAATCATCATCAAGGGCTTCATCCTTGTTTTCTTCACATTGAGTAGGCTGAAGAGTAGGAGGAAAAGGAGGTGTTGGTCTTGCTGTCTCAGGAGTGGCAGAAGCAGAAGAAAATCTCTATATAAGCAGACCAGAGCAGTACAGACATCTGTGGTTCAAGGGTCAACTGTATGCATATATATCATCTGCAAAGAGAAACAATTGCTTGACACAGTGGCTCACATCTGTTATCTCAGCACTTTGGGAGGCCAAGGTTGGCAGATCACTGGAGCCCAGGTGTTCAAGACCAGCCTGGGCAACAGGGGAAGACCCTGTCTCTACAAAAAAAAAAAATACAAAATTTAGCCAGACATGGTGGTGCACACCTGTAGTCCCAGATACTTGGGAGGCTGATTTAATAGAATCATCTGAACCTGGGAAGTGGAGGCTACAGTGAGCCATGACTGGGCCACTGCACTCCAGCCTGGGTGACAGAGCAAGACCCCATCTCAAAAACAAAAAAAAAAAAAAAAAAAAAAAGGAGAAGATTTGTATTTTACGTTTTTTTTTTTCCTAATTAATATGTCTTTTATTTCTTTTACTTGTTGTGCAGTAAAATACCTTCAAGAATGTGATTTCGAGAAATTTCCTTCAATTCTCCTAATCTCTTCTAAGCATTCAGTGGACCACCGGCTTGTTCTTTGGTAAGACACAATGTACCAAAAAACGGATGTCTGTCAGCAATCCTACCCTGTCTTGTGCACTTACTTGGTAAAGGCCAATGGGAAAGAATTGGTGAGCGGGTGCAGGCCTACTCTGTGGCTGGGCCGTTTTGAGATTCTACTCCATCAGAACAATCCATACATAGATATTAAAAGTTTGGTAAAATGTCTGACTACTTTCACTTTACCCACATGTATGGCAGATTCTTCTGCCTCTTTCTGTTCTGAACAAGACAACAGCAGTTGCAAGCTACTGCTTTCCTAAGAATATCTCATTTTCTTTTTTTTTTTTTTTATATTATATTTTAAGTTCTAGGGTACATGTGCATAACGTGCAGGTTTGTTACATATGTATACTTGTGCCATGTTGGTGTGCTGACGAGTAAAATATCTCATTTTCTAAAATTAATTTATATAGGTTTCTTCAGGTCTACAGCTATCCAAAGGGTTAGCTTATCTGACATTTTTATGTTGTTAGGGCAGGAAGGGCATACATCTTAACTAGGAGTTAATAACATATATATTTCCTTAATATATTAATGTCTAACAGTTGAATTTGTTGGTTTCATCTATTAAATTGTTGTTTTCTATTTAGTTAACCTCTGCGTTTGCTATTTATTTCTTTATTCTTTATAGTCCCAACAAGATTTGCTTCTTTTTTTCTAATATCAAGAGGTAAAAGTTTAGATCATTGACTTTCAGCCTTACTCCTTATCTACTGTATTTAAAGATTTTAAATGTAAGCATAGCTTCAGATGCATGTGACAAAATCTCAGGTCACATTTTCAAAATCATTCAGTTCAAATATTTTAACATTTTTATTACAATTTCTTTCTTGGCCCAAAATTATTTAATTTCTTGGTGGTGTAGATTTTTCAAATTATATTTTGTTATTGATTTTCAGTTTTAAACCCATTATGGTCAGGATTTTACCCTCTACGATCTCAAGTCTTCATAATTTGTGAAGGTTTGCTTTATGTACTATCATATCACTTTAGGTAGCTACTTTATATGCCTCAGCTAAGAATATTGAATGCAGTGTTTATATATGTCAATTGTTGTCTTTGTGCAGTGAAGTGTGAGAACATAAAAATTAAGCCAGTGTTATTATATTATTCATATATTTATGTATTTCTGATAGTTTATGTACTCTCATTATAAGTCAGGAGAGAAGTGCCTTAAAATCCCCCACCACAATTGTGGATTTATTTATTTCTCTTTTTGAGTTATTTCATTGCTTTGTATATTTAGGGAAGCAGTTATTAAGTATATACAAACATAGAATTACTATGTCTCCTGGTCCTCCAGTTTTATGAATTCTTTTCCAAATGTCCCTTTTTGTTGTTGTTGTTGTTGTCGTTGTTAATGTTCATCCTTTTGTTTTAAACAAAAATTTTAGTGTACGAATCTTTGAATACATTTTCATGAATTGTTACTTTTCTTTGATCCAGCAAACACAATAGGTATATTTAATTTGTTACAATGTACTTAAAATAATACTGAATGTCTTCTGTCTACTAAAATAAAGATAGACAATTCTGGCTATAGTAAATTTCCAATTATCCACCCTCCATCCTTTTTTTGGTACTATGTTGCCATATATTACACACACATGTGTATATATATATGTGTGTGTGTATATATATATATACACACTATATGTAGCATATGAGTCCATATCTATATTTATATTTCACAGATATATGTTATAAACCCAAAAATGATTGTCATAATTTTTGCTTTAAACAGCCTTCACTATGGAGAGGAATTTCTTAGGTCACCTTCAAGAGAACATGCTAAAAATTGAAGAGGAAAAATTCTTCCAAACTCATTCTACAAGGTCAGCATTCCCCTGATACCAAAATTAGACAAGGACTCGGCATAAAAAAAAAACTATAGGTCACTATTCCTTGCGAACATAAATGCAAAAATCCTCAACAAAAGGCTAACAAACCAAACACTGAGGCGCACTAGAAAGCATTCACTGTGATCAAGTGAGAATTATCCCCAGGATGCAAGGATGGTTCAACATACTCAAATCAATAAATGTGATACATCACATCAACAGAATTAAGGATGACAGTCATATGATCATTTCAATAGATACAGAAAAAGCATTCGATAAAATTCAATATCCCTTTATGATAAAAAGACACACAACCAACTAGATATGGAAGAAAGGTACCTCAACACAATAGAGGTCATATGTGACTAACTCACAGCTAACATAATACTGAATGAGGAAAAGCTGAAAATGTGTTCTCTGATACCTGAAAGAAGACAAGGATACCCACCTCACCACTCTTATTAAACATAGTACTGAAAATCTTTGCCAGAGTAATTAGGCAAAGGAAATAAAGGACATCCAAATTGGAAAGGAGAAAGTCCGATTGTCCTTGTTTGCAGACCACGTACTGTTATATATAGAAACCCTAAAAAGTCCACCAAAACTTTTAGAACTGATAAATAAATTCAGTAAGGTTGCAGGATACAAAATCAACATAGAAAAATCAGTAACATTTTTATATACCAACAATAAAAGAGCAGGAAAACAAATCTAATTTACAATCACTACAAACAATTAAAATACTTAGGAATAAATTTACCAAGGAGATGAAAGTTCTCTGCAAGAAAAACTACAAAACACTGATTTATATATATATATTCACCATTTTTAGTATTCTTTATCATTTCTTATATATACAAGTACGAAAGTCATTATCTGATAATATTTTTTTCTTTCTGGAAATGTTTCTTTTATCATTTTCTAAATTATGTTTCATAGCAATAAATTCTGTCAGTTTTGTTTAACTGAAAATGACTTCATTACACCATACATTTTTTTCTTTCAGCATTTTGAATATCTCAATCCAATGTCTTCTGCCTTTCATTGTTCCCAATGATCATCTAGCATTAATCATATCATTGTGTCCCTGCATGTAATGTGTTGTTTTTTACCTTGCTGCTTTTTTAAAATTATTTTTGACTTTTGGCAATTCTACTATGATGTGTTTGTGTGTGTGTGCACATGTATGTGTGTGTGCATGTGTGCACTTATCTGTATACTCCTTGACAGTTTTTTTAACTCCTTGGATCAATAAATTAATATTTTACTTCAACAAATTTAGGGAAAATTTGACCATTACATCTTCAAATATTTTTCTGCCCTACACTATCTTTTTATTCTGGGATTCTAACTGTTGGGCTGCTTAATATTGACCATAGATCTCTCAGCCTTCTTGCTTTTTTTTTTCAATCTTTCTCCTCTCTTTTAGTTTGATTAGAAAATGTCTATTGATCTACATTTAAGTTTAGATATTCTTTCTTCTGCCATCTCAAATCTGTTCTTAAACCCACCTAATGATTTGTTTTCACTTCAGTTGTTCTACTTTTCTTCTGATCTCAAGTTTTTTGTGTTACTCTTTATAGTTTCTTTTTCTCTCAGTTTTTTAAAACTGTTATTTCATTAAATCATGTAGTCTCAATTCTTCAAGCTTATTTGCTTTTAAATCTTTGACTACACTTACATTAGTTTATTTGATGTTTTTGACTACTGAATCCAACAGATGGACACACTCAGAGTCAATTTCTATTGGCTGGGTTTTGTTTGTCTCTTTGTTTGCTTTTCTGCATATATATTGATGATGCTTCTTTGCATGTTTGATATCTTTTGATTGAAAATGGAACATTTCAGATAATGTGTTTGCCTGATAATCACATTTCAGGGATTCTGGAATTTGTTGGGTTCCTCTGAATACTGTCAATTGTTTGTTCTAACAGGCAGTTAATGTGCCTTTACTGAAACTATGAAATCTGTCTCCCTGTGGTGTGCAGCAGCTGATATATTTGCTCATTTATCTTGGCTAGAAAGCTATTGCTTTTTAAGGCATATCTTCTGGGTATTTCCCATATCGTCATATCTTTAGTGGTCAGCCAAAACTTAGGGTAGACTTTGCCTTCAGATTTGGGGGGTTAACCTCTCTGTAATTTTCATTCTCCCAAAGTTTCTCACTTAATTTTCTGATTCCTTTACCAGCTCCTGTTGCTACTTTAACACTGTAAGCCAAGAAGGTTTCACTGAAATTCTGTGTGGGTTGGAAAATAACTCAAAGGTGAAGCAAACACACAAATCATATTAGGAGTAGCTATTTTATTTCAACTGTAGACCCTTTCAGTTTTCATTTATTCTTTTGATGAGCTCTCTAAGGTCCTCTGTGTGGGCAGTTTATTGACCAGCTAAGGATTAGAGCAGACTTATTACTCAAATTTTAGATATCAGTCTTTCAATCGCTTTCTTACTTCAAAAACTCTCTTTTAAATTTCTAGTATTTCCTTTGCTCTGTCATCTTTCCCCTCAAACCAACAAGGCTGTGGTTTCCCATCATCCAATCTGTGAGGATTGGGCAAGACACTGGGATAAGAAAGCCACAACCTCCTGTTCTTTGGTGCAGTGACAGTCTCTGAAGCATAAGTTTTTCTCCAATTTTATCCTGGTGTTTATTATTTTGCTCATCTATAATTTTTTTAAACTAATGTCTAGTTTTTAAACTATTTTTAAATTTATAATTGATACAATAATTGTATATAATATGCATGCATTGTAATATCACACTGTACCTTGATGTTCTCCAGTTTTTATCATTATTTTCTGTGAAAGAAATCACCTGTCCTCATCATGCAGTCATTATTAGAAGTCATGCCCTGATTTAATAGTTTTTCTTGCACTATTTTTCATTTATATGTATAGATAAAATTATGTAATATATTTGGCTGGGCATGGTGTTTCACATCTGTAATCCCAGCACTTTGGGAGGCCAAGGAAGGCAGATCACTTGAGGTCAGGAGTTTGAGACCAGCCTGCCCAACATGGTGAAACCCTGTCTCTACAAAAAAATACAAAAAAAATGGGCTGCCATGGTGCAGGTGCCTGTAATCTCAGCTACTCAGGAGACTGAGGCCTGAGAATTGTTTGAATCTGGAAGGGAGTGGTTGCAATGAGCCAAGATTGCATCACTACACTCCAGCCTGGGTGACAGAGTGAGACTCTGTCTCAAAAACAAAAATTATGTACTGTATTTATCACCTTTTAGAATAAGTATGGTGTTTATTCCAAATTAGTGAAATAAATTTTTAAAAATTCCTTCCTTTTGTTTTAAGTAACTAAGTTACATAGAACCTGCATTTTAAAAAATTTAAAGACCTTTCTGTTAAACACTCTGGGCATTGCTGTCTCTGTATTACTTAAATAGTTTTCACTTTACATCCATGGGTACTTTCAACTTATGCTTTCTTCAATCTTGATAATTTATGTTTATTTCAGAAATAATTCTCTATATATTTTAAAGTTTTCTAGCAAAGCATTGTATATCACATTCTTTTATCCATCATTCTTTCATCTTTTCATCTGTATATGGTTTCTTTGTATCCACTGTTATCAGTTCTTTCTGTTTCCTATCATGGTTTATTTGAGTTTTCTCCTACTTCCTATTACACTCATTTAATTTGGTTGTTTATATATGAGTCCTGTTCTTTAGGCTGTGAACACCCTGAAGTCAGGCATTATGCTTTGATTACTTCTATGACTAAAACCCAGTACAGTGCCTTTCACATTGTAGGTCTTTACCTACTGTGTGTTCAACTGAACTGCAAATGCCTGGAGTTATTTATGGAGAAACTCTCTATTAAGCCAACCCAAAATGATTCATTAAACGTTAGCACTTACATGGGATAACATAGTTTCATTTTACAAATTATGAAACTGAGAGAAGAGTTGGTTTGCCTAAGGTTAGTTACACAGCAAGTTTGTGGTAGAATGGATTTCTTCCCAGCAAACCATGCTGTCTCCCTAAAATGAGTTAAATCTAAGACAGGCTCAATTACCATCTCTTCCATACATATATATTCAAGTAATGATTCCAACACAATTTCCAGCTCTAAAATTACAAAAGTCTTTCTATTAGTTCTCTGCTTTGTGAAATTACTTTTTGTTATTAATGACACCTACACTGGGGCTCCCGGTTCTCAGTATTGTGTCATCCCAGGAACATGTCAGTGTGTGATGGATGTGGCTAATTTACCAATTCTTTGCAACTTTGTAGAGAATCGCCCTGCCAGTTTTGGCAAGAAGGCTTGGTGTATTAAAATTGGAACCCACCGTCGAAGGTAAATAATGTCTATGGGTGTCTCATTAAGAAAATGTGTTTCAATTGGGGGAAATAAATAAGCTATTTCTTTTCTTTTGGTCATATTAATATCTATTTGTGTCTATATGACAATAAACATAGAATATTAAAGATAGGACTAAACTGGAAGTTGGGAAACTGGGCAGTAGACCAAATGTTGCCACTAACTTGCTGGCGACTTATTTCCTTTCTAGAAATCAGAAATTTGTCATCTTTAATTTGAACCACTTAAAAATAGGTACACAGAGTTTGAATATGGCTTAGAGGTATTTTAGGGGGCTCTATTTAATAGGTAAGCCCAGAAAAGTTTTCAGAAGTCATATCTTTGCCTGACCCTAAAGAAATAAGAAGGAAGACCAGTTTTTAAGAGAAGTTTTCCTATAAACTCTGCAATTAATTTGGGATCCAAAAAGCAATGCTACTATTTCAAAAGAAGCCATCCTCCAAAAGTTGCACAAGAAACAATAGAAAATATGTTCTACATATTCAAATGACTAAAAAGTCACTTTTGGCATTTTTGTTTTAAGGTGGTAAGTGAGAGGAAACATGTGAAAAGGTTTTATAAGAGTAGTGACATTAGAGATAGTCTTTGAGAAATAAATATAATTTTCACATGTATGTATTAATTCATTCACTTCTCTAGTTATTTGTTTATTTAGTATGTAATTGTTGAAACTATATGGTGTGCCCACACTACACTAGCCATTGAGGATGGGACAGTGAGCATGATGGAGCTTGCAGTCTAGGTAAGGACATAGACGTTAATCCAATGATCACATACATGTGTCATTACCAGTGACTATAACTACTACATATTAAGAAATGTTTAACCTTTGTGGAAAGCAGTGTGGAAATTTCTCAAATAACTTAAAACATAATTACTATTGAACCCAGCAATCCCATTATTGGGTATATAGCCAAAGGAATATAATTTGTTCTACCATAAAGATATACACACATGCATGTTTTTTGCAGCACCATTCACAACAGCAAAGACATGGAAACACCCTAAATGCCCATTATTGGTAGACTGAATAAAGAAAATTTGGTACCTATACACAATGGAGTACTATGCAGCCATAAAAAAAGAACAAGATTATAACCTTTGCAGCAGAAGGAAAGGAATGGAAAGCGATGGAAACCATTATCCTAAGTAAACTAACAAAGGAACAAAAAACTAAATACTGTATGTTCTCACTTGTAAATGGGAGCTAAACAGAAAGAATGCATGGATACAAAGAGGGGAAAACAGATACCAGGTCTGCTTGAGGGTGGAGAGGGGGGAGGGAGAGGATAAAAAAAAAATACCTTTTGGGTATTATGGTTTTTACGTGGGTGACAATAATCTGTATACCAAATCCCTGTGACATGTAGTTTACCTATATGACAATCCTCCACATGTACCCCCAAACCTAAAATAAAAGCTAAAAGACAAAAAAAAAGAAAGAAAGAAAGAAAGAAATGTTCAGTGTGACTTGATGTGATCCAATGAGAGTGGAGAATGGTGTCCAATACATGAAGAAGTGACACATGCATTGATGTCTACAGTGACTGGGTTAAACGGAGGTCAGAGAGTTTGGTAAAAGGACTGTCATGTGCAAAAGCCCTGAAGAGAGAGGGAGCATGGCATCTGTGGAATAGAAACAAGGTCAGTTAAGTAGAGTCAAGAATCAAGAAGGGACATTAGGAAGGGATATTCTGGGCTACAGAATAGATATGAGGGGAGAAAGGCATAGACTTTCCTGAGAAATACAGGTAGTTGCATTTGGTAAGGGCTTTGAATACCTGAAATACAGGTAGTTGCATTTGGTAAGGGCAGCAAATTGGGATTTGGTGAGGGAAAAGTGAGTTGAGTTTGTACTGTAGAGAGGTTTAGCTGACAGGTTAAGTAATTCCAGCGTAAACACCATGTGTTAAAGAGAGATTCTGAAAAGTTATTGACCTTAGAGTATGCTTTTACAAGCTTACATTTGTTGCCAGGTGAAGAGATTACAAAGAAAGTGGGAAAAAGAATAACTTCACCATAAGAAATGGGCTCTGTGAGAGCCACAATGTATACAGACAGCTGGATGAGTATCTGCACTGATAATACTGCACATCTTGTATGTTCTTTTATGTGGCTAGTTGCAAAAATGTGTGAGGAATGGAAGCTTAGCCTCTTCCTTTTCATCAAGGATGCTGTTTGTTGTTGCTTTCTGCCCTTTTTTCTTCCTTGAGGTGTCACCCAAGCAGTACAAAGTGACATGCGAAAAATAAAAGCATCCCTTTTTCATAGTTGGGTTGTAGTAACAGATGGTCATGTTCACTCAGCAAAGACAAATAGCTCAAATGATAAACACAACAGGGTTGAGAGGTGCAGGAGGGAGATTTTTGCCAGCATCCTCACTCATAGCTGGCTCTGGAAAGAGAACAATCATCTTTTACATTTTAGTTCTTGCAAAGGAGGGGAATTTGAATACCTGTGCTGGAAAGAATGCAAGCTCACTAGAGAGAGGAAGAGTCTGTTAAGGTACATGGGAAGTACTTTTCATCACACCATGGGAAGTCACCTCCACTCACACCCCCTCAGCTTCTACATTCAATCTCTTACCGAGGCCCGACAAGTTTGTTTCTTAAATTTCTGTCTGCCTCTCCTCAACTCCATCCAAGTATTCAGGCCTCCATAATCTTTTCTATGTTATTTCAAAAGCCTCCCAAATAATTCCCTCTTCTCTGCAACTGCTTCCTTGCTTCCTAGTATCTATGCTGCTATTTGTCATCTTTCTAAGATGGAAATTTGATCATGTTGTTCTCCCATTTAAAACACTACACAGGTTCCCTGTTGCATTCAGTCTATAACTCAAATTTCTGAATCTGCATAAAGGAATCAGTCCCTTCATACCTTGGGGCCTCATCTTTGCCCAACACTGCTCCAACACAGACATGAACACACTTCTGCTCAATGGCTGATGGTCTATTTTCAGTTCCATGAAGGTTCTTCATGATCTGAGCCCCGTGGTTTCCCATTCTGATTTGATTTTACTAGAGTAGCTTTCCTTGCTCCTACTCACCCATCAAGAACCCATTCAACATCTCCTGTCCATGAGGTCCACTGTGAGTTTGCCTTTAAGAACACTGAATAATTAATTACCCCCTTTTAACATCCACATGTCTTTTACATTTCTCTGTCATCTCACCAATAATAATTGTATTATAAGTATTTGTTAATGTGGCAATATCCCCATTATTTGGGGCTTCCTGGAGAAAATGGCAAAACTTTGTTAGTCACCATTTATCTCTATCGTGTATTATGGGGTCTCACAATAACAATACTATGGAGAGCCAATATTTATGGAGAGTTACTGTGAGACAGGAGTTGTGCTCAGGCCCTTTTTCAATGGTATGTCATTAGGACCTCAATATTGTCTTTTTAAATTCAAGTTGCTCATCAAATAATGTATGATCCATTTGCTGATTCACAAATTATGAGGATAAATTATGTCCTTGAAGTATAAACTCAGTTAAAGACTTGAGATAAAAGGAACAATTTAAAGATAGACGGAAGAGTTGTGTGTCTGCCATACAAGACATTCAGTCTAATTTGAGAAGTATTGATTAAATACCTGCTGTGTACCCAGTCATGTACTAAGCAATTAACCAAGTGTTTGCTTCAACAGAGATGTTCCACGTTATTCAAAGTCAATTTCTTCAGTCTGTAAATGAAAATAAGCTAGTATTTTGCTGTTAATGTTTTAATCTTATGCACATAAAAGATCATAGCAAGGACTCAATACTGTACAGAGGTCTGAGTTCAATGCTTGGCATACGATGTAAGAGAAAGAAAATTGGCTTAGGAATCAGCAGAATTCCAGTCCCTATTCTGCTACTTTCTAACTAGCAGAAGTTGGGGCCAGATTCCCTCCGTCTCTGTATATCAGTTTCACCACCTGGAAATGGAGAAAAGTGGATTATTTGGTCTCTTCCATCTTTGATACATTCCATGACTCTACAGCTCCCTCCTCAAAAGATTCTCTAAAAATGCTGTTTTCATTACCTTGCTTTAAAGTAATTCCCCTTCTAGTCTTTCAGATCTACACACCAAGAGAAGCTGCTAGTGCTATCAGGGGTTTCTATTCTAAGGTTAATTATAAGACATTTTTGGAGAGGAAGATATATCCATGAGACTAAAACAGACCAGTAAAGAACCCATTTCTGACTCTGTGTTATTCTCATGTTATGTATTATTAGATAATATGTTTTGGATGTTTCTCCTTTCCAAATCTCATGTTGAAATGTAATTTCAAATGTTGAAAGTGGAGCCTGGTTGGAGGTGACTGGATCATGGGGGTGGATCGGTGGATCCCTCACAAATGGCTTAGCACCATCCCCTTGGTGATAAGTGAATTCTTGCTCAGTTAGTAGTTTGCTTAAAAGCCAAGCATCTCCACTTATTACTGTCTCTCTCTTTCTCTCTTTCTGTCTCTCTATCCCTCTGAGTCTCTAAGAAGTTCCCCTCCACGGTCTCTCTCTCTCTCTCTCAGTCTCTAAGAAGTTCCAAACTTTGAAGACTGGAAGAGAGACAGAAGTTTGGTACTTCTTAGACTGGTAAAATGGTTGCAACCAAAATGTTGATAGAAATATGAGCAGTGAAAGCCAGACTGACAAGATATTAGAAGAAAATGAGGATGTTACTGGGAACTGGAGTCACTTGTGTTAAGCCCTAGCAAAGAACTTGGCTTCACTGTGCCCTTGTTATCTGTGGAAGGTTGAACTTAGGAGTGATAACTTAGGGTATCTGGCAGAAGAAATTTCTAAGCAGCAAACATTCAAGAAATGGCATGGCTGCTTCTAACAGCCTATAATCAGATATGAGAGCCAAGAAATGACTTGAAGTTGGAACTTATATTTAAAAGGAAAACAGACTGTCCTGCTAGGTTTCAGACTTGCATGGTACCTGTAGCTCTTTTCTTTTGTCTAATTTCTCCTTTTTGGAATGGGAATGTATACCTAATTCCTGTACCTCCATTGTATCTCAGGAGTAAATAACTCATTTTTTAAATTTCACAGATTTATAGGTTGAAGGCACTCATCTCTGGATAAGACTTTGTGCATCACACTTGGGACTTGGGAATTTTGAGTTAATGCTAGAATGAATTAAGACTTTGGGAGACTATTGCAAAGGCATGATTGTATTTTGAAATATGAGAGGAACATAAAATCTGGGGGGCCAGTGGTAGAAAGATATGGCTTAGATGTTTGCTGCCTCCAAATCTCATGTGGAAATGTGACTTCCAGTGTCGAGTTGGGGCTTAGTGGGAGGTATTGGGTCATGGGAGCAGAGTTTTCATGAATGGCTTAGCACCATCCTCTTAGTGATAAGTGAGTTTATACTTGGTTAGCTCATGTAATATCCGGTTGTTGAAAAGAATCTGGAACTTCACCTCCCCCCCACTCTTGCTCCTGCTCTCACTATGTGATACCTTGGTTCTACCTTCATCTTCTGCCATGACTGTAAACTTCCTGAGGCTTGACTAGGAGCAGGTGCCAATGCCATGCTTCCTACACATTTTGCAGAACTGTGGGCAAATAAAACTCTTTTCTTTATAAATTGTCCAGTCTCAGGCATTCTTTTACAGTAACACAAAAATGGATTAACACATTAGACAAGATACTAAAGAGGTTAGATAGGTGGTCCTGAAGTTAAAATTTCTAAAATAACATCCCAGTTCTGCAAACTGTGTGTCTTGAGGTAAGAAACTCAGCCTCTTAGTGCCTCATTTTTTCCAAATTCAAACAATAGACAATAATGTTACCGATAGCATAAGTATATTTTTTAGTAAAATCATTTACAGGCATTACTTGTTTTATTGTGCTTTGCTTTAGTGCACTTAGAAGATACTGTGTTTTGACGAATTGAAAGTTTATGGCAACCTCGCGTGAAGGAAGTGTATCTAGTGTCACCACAGCATGTGCTCCCTTTGAGGCTCTGTGTCACATTTTTGTAAATCTCATGGTATTTTGAACCTTTTCATTATTATTGTATCTGTTGTGGTGATCCGTGATCTTTGATGTTACTATTGTAATTGTTTTGGGGCCCCACAAACCATGCCCATATAAGGCAGCAAACTTAATTGATAAATGCATATGTTTCAACTGCTCCCCTGATCACCCTTTCCCCCATCTCTCCCTCTCCTTGGGCTTCCTTATTTGCTGAGACACAGCGATACTGAAATTAGGCCAATCAATAATCTTACAATGGCTCTTAATTGTTCAAGTGAAAAGAAGAGTCACATGTCCCTCACTTTAAATCAAAACCAGAAATGGTTAAGCTTAGTGAGGAAGGCGTGTTGAAAGCCAAGAGAGGCCAACAGCTATGCCTTTTACATCAAACAGTTGGCCAAGTTGCAAATGCAAAGAAAAAGTTATTGAAGTACACTAAACGTTCTACTCCAGAGAACGTATGAATGATAAGAAAGCAAAACAGCATTACTGTTGATATGGAGAAAGTTTTAGTGGTCTCGATAGAAGATCAAACAGCTACAACATTCCCGTAAGCCAAAGCCTAATCCAGAGCAAGGCTCTAACTCTCTTCAAGCCTGTGAAGGATGAGAGAGGTGAGGAAGCTGCAGAAAAAATGTTTGATCAGTCAGCCGGCATCAACATCAAGGCAAGACTTCTGCTAGTAAAAAGATTATAACTTGCTAAAGGTTCAGATGATTGTTAGCATTTTTAGCAATAAAGTATCTTTATTTAAGGTCTGTACTTTGGTTTATTTTAGACATAATGCTATTGTACACTTACTGAACTAGAGTGTAAACACAACATTTATATATACTGAGAAATAAGACTTTGTGTGACGTGCATTATTGTGGTATTTGGTTTGTTGCAATGGTCTGGTGCAAAATCTCCAACATTCCCAAAGTAGCCTGTATAGTGTTTAGAATAATTTTTGCACATATTGAGAGCTCCTTAAATATCCTTATTATTACTAGTGTTTATATTATTAATCAAGGCGCTACTTAATTTATCATATAAGAAAATTAACATCCAGGGAAGTGATATGACGTTTCCATAGTCAGAAAGCAATTCCTTCATCAGAAAATAACCCTAAAAATTAAAAAAATAATAATTGTAACAGCAACAAAAATTTGTATACCCTTTTAGGTTTGCAAATGCCATCAGATAGGAACACTTATTCCACTTACAAAAGAAGAGCCAGAGAGGTTAAGAGATCTCTTCAAGGTTGCCAAGTAATTCATAATAAAGCTAGGATATAAACCTAGATAATCAATGCCACAGCTCTCCTGTTCCTTTAAAATCACAAGGTTGAGAGTAGATACAAGCCCCCACTCACATTCCCTTGTGCCTCCCTAAATCCTTGACACCTGTATCAGTTCCATAAGAAAGGCTTGGAAAGTTAGGAGATGAGACTATAATAAGGTCAATGTATCTGTCAGAGTGTCGGTTCATCTGCCTATCAATCATTTGTTTTCCAGTTATTGTCTGTGGATCTGGGGGATGTTAAGCCCTGATTGAACTTAGTAGAACGTGCTTCCTCTCTCTCCAGAGTACTGCTACAGTCTGTCTGCCTCCCCAAGTACTCCTTTGAGCCCACCGGGAAACCTTGAAGTCTCCTCTGAAACTCTGAGCCCCATGCCCCCAAGCAGATGTCCAAGGACGTTTGCTCACTTAATGGTTTGCTCAAGACGTTTGAGGATGCGCACTGTCTCCCCATCAGCCTTCTGAAACATGCATTATCCATCTGTCCTTGAAGCAGGTCCCCTGGTGTAGTGATTAAAACAGTCCTGTGTTGGATAAACCCAGTGCAATTTTCCAAAAGTCATCATCTCTGCATTTCCCCTGCTGCAGCAGAGCACCTTGCCTCCAATTTCTGGGCTTGCTCATTTGTTTTCCTTCAGACAATCTTAGAGACA
Organism: Piliocolobus tephrosceles; assembly: GCF_002776525.5. NCBI lineage: Eukaryota > Metazoa > Chordata > Mammalia > Primates > Cercopithecidae > Piliocolobus > Piliocolobus tephrosceles. The sequence goes on along the minus strand of NC_045447.1, from coordinate 19,828,789 downwards.
CTCTTTCAGTGACCTCTGCTAAGGGAAGAGAACAGTACGCACGTATTCAACATTATGCAGACACAGTGACAAATTGGTCTATTTTTTATGCTTGACAGAAACGGGAGGGGTGGGAAACAGGAGAGACGTATCAACTCATGATGTCTTTGACCACTGGTAGACGGAGTTTGAAAAAAACCTGTTTCTTTCTTTCTTTTTTTCTTAAGTTTCCTTCCTTATGTCTGTTCCCAGGTTCTTCCTTTAATTAGTCCTGGAATGTGACAACAGTAGGCTGCAATCCTAGTAGATATGAAGCAATATGACCAAGATAAATTATTTAGTACTCTCCTAAACCATCTTCTCTTCCTAACCTCTCCCCCAAGTCTGTCCTTAGTGAGTGAAACAATCATTCTCCAGTTAATCTGATATTCAAATGCAGGATGCATTTCACCTCCACTCTCTACTTTATTCCTCGTGTCATTAAGTCCTATTGATTCTTCCTTAGAAATATATTTTTTTGTTTACCTCTCTTTGCATTTCTACATTGGGTCCCTAGTATGGGTTTATGAAGGGATGATTCCCCTACATCTGCATTTGTGTAAGTTTTGTTATTTCAACAACTTATTGTTGCATTGCATAATCACTTATTGTTTTGAATCATTTTGCAGTGAATGTAAAGCATGCTTGGACTGATTATCCCTGCTCGCCTGTGTGGTGTTGGATGCATGTTATTCCCTGAAAGGTACAGTCGTTCAGGGTTTCATTGTATATAGTGTCTCTCAAACCAGAAAGCAACTAAAAGGATGAATGGTAGATGGGTGGAGAATTTATCAGTGATCTTGATCATAAAGGGATCACAGTGGCTGGGAGATAGTTCTATGCAATTAATTGTAACATTGGATTGTTCACTTTGAAATAAATTAGGAGATGCAAAGAAAGAAATCAGAAAAGTGATCAGCTACATCACTCCTTCCTCTGTGTGGCTATCTTCCTTATTCCCTGTGCTCTTACTGAGTCCATCCCACCACACTCTCATAACTCCTTATTGATCTACTCTCATACACACAAGATACGGGACTCCCTGTGGGGGGAAAAAAAAAATCTGCCTTTTCTGACCAATATATCGTCAGCCTCTACAGACTTTCTCAGTGTTTCTGAATAGATGCTTGATTCTTTTTGAATTGAGTTGAATTGTGATAGTCATTGGGGCTAGAGATTTTGTAACTTAACCTTTCATTTTAAAACCTCCCTTTTTCCTCTGCTGAGTTTATTTTTATTTGCTTCTTTCTTTTAAAGTATTTTTCTCTTCTTTCTTTCTTTTTTTTAAGAATCCTGGCCGGGTGCGGTGGCTCATGACTGTAATCCCAGCACTTTGGGAGGCCGAGGCAGGAGGATCATGAGGTCAGGAAATCGAGACCATCCTGGCTAACATGGTGAAACCCCGTTTCTACTAGAAAATACAAAAAATTAGCCGGGCGTGGTGACGGGCGCCTGTAGTCTCAGCTACTCAGGGAGTTGAGGCAGGAGAATGTTGTGAACTTGGGAGGCGGAGCTTGCAGTGAGCCGAGATCGTGCCACTGCACTCTAGCCTGGGTGACAGAGCGAGATTCAATCTCAAAAAATAAAAAAAAAAGAATCCTATCTGGTCTCAGCTCTATTAATGAGAAATAGAAAGAAGGAGAATTGTGTACCAACTGGTGGGCCAAAGCATTGTACTGGAGGAGTATATTGCTTGAAAATTATTGCACTCCAAGCAGGAAACCGCAGAAGGAAACAAAACTCCTGGAAAAGTATGAAATCACCTGTGCAGAGTGTTAGTTGGTATAATTATATTTGCAAGTAAAAAAGAAAAGCTCTAATGTAAACTAACTTATGCAATGATAGTATTTATTATGCACATTATGAAATTTCTGAATGTAGGGTAGACTTCAGTGCAAATAGATTCAGTGTCTTCAAGAAGCTGAATCTTTTCCATCTCTCCTCTCTTATTACTTTTGAATTATAAGCTTTAATCTCAGACTCATTTCTTTAAGTTCAGGAGATGGGGCAAATGGGATGTTGTTTTTCTTTATGTACATTGAGCAGGGAACAAAATTTGCCATCTTGAAATGTGCTTCTTTCTTTAGCCTATTTGGAATATGTGCCTACCTTTTGATGAATAAGAGGCACAAACACAATGGGATACACTCATGGGCTTGTTGGGTTCCTGAACCCACCAATGGTAAAGAGAGAAGAGTTAGCATGATTTACTAAGACCAAGATTTCTCAACCATGGCACTATTGACATTTAGGAACCAGTCAATTCTTGGTCCTGGGGATGCTAGTCTGAACATTGAAGAAGCATTATCCCTAGCTTGCTAGATGACAATAGCACTCCTCCCCAATTATGACAAATAAAAAACATCTCCAAACGTTGCCATATGTTCTCTTGGGGGTAAAGTTGTCCCTGGGTTGAGAACCACTGGATAGGACTGATAAACTTGAACATTTGAGAATCAATCATCATGTTCACTATAATTAACAATCCCTCTCTTGACTAATTTTCTCCTTTAAAAAAATAAACTTTTTAAGTTGTAAGTTTTATTTTAAAATGTCCATTTTACTTACAAGGTCTTTATCAAAGTATACCAAGACTATTGCACAGTAACAGGTCTTGTTGATGTTTGCTTTAAAAATGTCAGAATGTAGAGTGTGCACTGGCTGCATGTCATCTAAACGTCATCCTGGTTTTGCTTCATACTAACCATGCTAGCCTCCAGTATGGTGCCTTTTCAGTACCCAAAAGGTGCTCTCTGAGGAGAGCAAAACCTGTTTGGGGATATTCACTGTCATTGAGAGAAAGAGAGGAAAATGGAGAGAGAAAAAAAAATGAAGGGGGGAAAATGTGACATGGGTAGCAAGCAATGTTATTCCTACTCATTAGAATAGTTAACTTATTTTCAGCTGGGCACAGTGACTCATGCCTGTAATCTCAGCACTTTGGGAGGCTGAGGCAGGTGGATCACGAGGTCAAGAGATCAAGAGCATCCTGGCCAACATGGTGAAACCCCATCTCTACTAAAAATACAAAAATTAGCCAGGCGTGCTGGTGCATGCCTGTAGTCCCAGCTATTCAGGAGGCTGAGGCAGGAGAATTGCTTGAACCCAGAAGGCGGAGATTGCAGTGAGCTGAGATCCGGCCACTGTACTCCAGCCTGGGTGACAGACTGAGACTCCGTCTCAAAAAAAAATAGTTACCTTTTTTTTTCTTGGCTTTCGTTCCATAAATACTGTGTTCATAGGACACTGTGTTGAATGTTTTACATGCATTATCTCATTTAATCTACACTAATACAAGTAATTTAAGCATTTGTATATCCACTTTACAAGTGAGGAAACAGAGGCTAAGAGATGCTTTATCTTTGCCTAAGCTCAGAAACTACTGCATTTATGCATTATAGTAAATATACACAATATGTTATATATACACATATATAACATATATATACTACATATACATTATAGAACAGCAAACTATGGAGATGCCATAGAAACACAATTTGAATCTAACATCCTGCCCTTCCAAATTCACTATCTTATAGTCCAACACCTGCCAATATGTATCAATATTATCACCTCTTCTTTTATGAGTCCATCCCTCAGAGCTCTAACCATGTAGGATTCTATCATTATGAAGACAGGGATCCTGGGCACACGGAGTGAGAGGAGGTTGGGAGAGCTCTGAAAGAAAAGGGAGGTCAGGGGAGCAAACGCCTGCTCTTCCTTACAGACTCATCTCTACAAGGCTGCCTTCTGACTTGTGTGATAAATCCTGCTCCCTCAAGTCACTGTCTTCAGCCACAGCTGCACACAACACAGTCATCATCATCAGAGGGGTCATCTCCTAATGGCGAAGGACAGCCCAGCAGAGGAAATTATAACGGATATCACATCCTGCCTGTATAGATCTGTCATGCAGATAGGGCTGCGTGCAGAATTCTAACTCTGTTCCTTGCAGCTCTCCACTGCCTTCCATTCCTTTTCCAATTGCCCAGATTTGAACCAAATTTTTCAGAAGTCTCTTAACTGGCCTCCCTGCTTTTTCTCTTCCTCTCCCAATCCATTTTACTTAATTGAATTAATTTTTTTTTTCCTGAAAGATTTAACATTTCACTTCTTTGCTAAAAAATAAACGTACAAACCAACCAAGAACTATAATAAAAAGCAACCAAGCCACGACTTCTCAGCTCATTATGCACAATTTCTGGCATAATGTCCCCACTCTCCCATGATCTGGTCTCACCTTAGATCCCACTGCTCTATCAGATGCCATTACACTGAGCCTCTTGCGTCACACATGAAGACTGTTCCCCTCTGTGTCTTTGCTCATTTTGCTTAGAATGTTCTGATAACTCTGCTTATCTAGGTTGCCCTGTTTTGACAATCCCACTTTTTACATGCTGACATGCTAGAGTCATTATACCCATTCTACAGAAGACAAAAATGTGAGAAACAGGATTTGAGTCATGGAGTGTGTAGGTTGCAGAGCAGGCCACCAGAATCCATGTCTTCAGATTTTCTAATGCTTCATCTGATGTAATACCATTTCCACCTCTTAATCGAAGCATAAACACGTACATTCGAAACCACACCCAGCCCCATTTCTCACAGCTACCTTATCTTCAGAGTTCTGCTGGTAATATCAATGCAGTCCATTTAAGGACATTATCAACAAACCTTCTCTCATGCTCTCTTTGTTCTAAACTCAAAGGAATTATTTCCGTGAGATTAATTCTGAAGCCATTGTAGCATTTGTATAGGAGATGGCATCTCTCCTTATCTTAATTGCATATTTGGAAAACCTGCCCTGTGCTTGCTTCATATGGCATGCCATTTGGTGTTTATGACCATCATACTGGAATTAACAGCATATGGGGAACTCACCCACTCTGAATACTAAGCTTATCCAGTCTCTCTCCCAGAGCTGACATGAGATATAACTAATAAAAATGATTGTAATAATAGAGGGTCATATAAATGCCAAATGCAATAGGGATTCTTTATTCTAAAGTTTCTTAATCTCTTCTCCACCAACATCATAAAAGTGTGGGAGGGAGAAGGTAAGACATCCTACATAAAAAATGAGCAACATTTTCTCAAGCTTTATTTCAAAATTTTCTATTGAGGGTTAGGATTCAATTTTAAGGTCAGTCTGAAAGTGAGGTGAAGTTTCAGGGATGACTGAACTAGAAATAGTGTGACCTTTCCAAAGACCTCTCTTTGTATGTATGTATTTTTCCCCAACCAGCAATAATAATAATAATAATATAAAAAGATACAGGAATAATGCTTAACTAAATCAGATACAGATGGCTGTTTTATCAAGCAGAGGCAATTTTTATCATTTTAAAAGCTTTTGTTTTTGTAAAGGGAAGAAAATGGGACATGTTCCCTCGCTACTTTAAAAAAGAGGAAAAAGCATATGTTTTTAATTTGAAATGGAGTATTAATGGTGTTATCTACCTAGAATTGCTGTGCTAGAGTGAATTGTGGAAAATGCATTTACTTGCAAGCTCTCTGGTAAATTCTTCTCTGACTTAGAGAGTTAGTGGCATATTATATCAGCCTCCCTTTCCAAGAGAATACTATACATACACTCTGAGAGTCAATTTCCTGAGCTTCTTTTACTAGATCATCTTGTTTTCTTTGTTTATATTATTGATTTAGGTAAAATCGTTTGGTGAATATTGAGTGTTCACCTGAGTGAGAAGGTGGTAATATGCTGCAAGTAGACAGAGAGAGTTATAATGTAACTGGGATAATAAAACCTTGTACGCCACTGAAATTTACAGTTTGCATTATCCTATCTGAACCTCACCATACACCTGAGAGTTATGGGGACAGAGACTATCGTTTTAATTTTATAGTTGGGAAGTCAAAGCACGGAGAACTTAATTGGCTTTCCTGTGGCCCCCTCATCCTGTACAGCCAGCAATTGAGCCAGAATTGGAGCCTTCGCCAGTCAATCTCATGTTCCTTCTGCACAGAGCTGCTTCCAGATTAAACTTCAACCAATCCATCTAGAGGCATTTATAGAGTGCCTACTGTTTAGCTGGCACTGGAGTTAAAACAGTGACAGACATAGCAACCTTTTAGAGGCTGTTTCTGCACACAAGGTGCTTTTCACTGAGTCTAAAAGACAAGACAGCAATGTATGAACTATTTAGTGAATCAGTTGTGAGTATGAACAATTGCAGGCTCTATATATGTTGGTAACAGGGATGTCTTACTGAGAAGGAGGCCTTTTATAAAGACCCTAAAAATTAGTAGAAAATTAATGATGAGATTGGCTGACATGATATAAGCCATTACTATGTTCCAGTCACTTGAGTTATAACTTCATTCACTCATTCAACAAACATTATCTGCCTTTTGTGCCAAAGAAAGTGTTATGGAAACTGGCAGGAAAAAAAAAAAAAAAAAAAAAAAAAAAAAAAAAAAATCCTGGTTCTGGCATTTTAAATGCCCAGGAGCACATGACTTCATTTCTTTGATCCTCATTTTATTCATCTGGGAAAAAAAAAAAAGGTTTAGAAAAAGTATTCAATTTTAAATGTTTCTGTGAGTTGTGAATACAATGAAATGTTTGCAAATAAGAATGACCTTATGATAATGTGTTTCTGTTGGATTTATTATTACTATTTTTATAGTTACTACTTTTTGGTAAGGACTAGAGATACAAAAATGAACAGGAAAATTACCCTCATCTTAAGAAACTCCATCTAGTATAAAAGATCATCCATATCACTTCCTTAACCCATTCCTTCATCCTTTTCTCCTCCCTATCTTTCTTCCTTCCTTTTTTCATCATTTTCTTCCTTTTTCCCTTCGTTTCTTCCCTCCTTCCTTCCTTTTTACTTCCTTCTTTTTAAACTTTTGTTTTCCACTTGTCATTTCTTCCTTTCTTCCCTCCATTATTACTGATTCAGTGCCTCCTCTCTGTCAGGCAAAAAGCAAGGTGTTTAACTTTCGTGAATATATTAGGTACTGACCCAGCCCGAAGGAGATCTCAATATAGAGGGGAAAATAATTCACAACCCACTAGCCTTAATGTGATTTAAAGAGTGGCCACAAGGCCTTGTGTCCCTGGAATGCAATAGGAAACCCCCATTACTATCTACTAACCTGAATCTAATCAATCCTCTAGACCTAACTTTCAGATTTTAGGAAATACACATGATAAGGGGACATATAATAACACTATAAAGATGCAATCAGATAAGATACATAACGTGGGAAATTCTGCATGACAGATAACCCAGCTTTTTCCTCTAAAGTAAAAATAATGTTAATTCTGTAAGAGAGAAAAGAAATTCCTTTTATGCCTAGTTCAAAAACAGGCACAAGTAAGTTATACTATAAAGAACAGACTGGTGGTTCTTTACAGGGGGCATATAGGCTCAAAGGAGCATATGGCTAGACATCATCTGGCTCATAATCTGTGTGGTCTAAGGAGCATGCATATACTTCTACAGACATGGCTATGTAAAAAGTACTGATATGTAGACTTAGGATTTGTATTAGTAAACTCTAAACCAAAAACATTTGAGTTAACTAATATAAAGAGGGAGTGAGAACTGTTACTGATTGAAGTAGACTTAATAAGCATATCAAATATAGTAAATGTGTAGATCTTGTTCAGTTCAGATTCTGATTTGGGAATAAAAGTTATACAATGTAGAAATATTGAACACAGATTGAATATTACATGATAAAAATTGCATAATTCTGTTGTGTAATAACAGTAATATGGTAATAAGAATGAGGAGGAAGAGGGGAAAATGGGAGGAGTCAGGAGGGAGAGGAGAGAGTTCTGATCTATTAGAGATACTGACTGAATTAATTATTGAAAGCAAAAAGCTGATAGATATAAGAGACTCTGCAGAGTAGAAGTCCAAGAAACATGGAAGAAATAGCAGTTCACTATGATTCAGCTCACCAGACATTTAGGAAATACTTACTGTGTCAAAGATGTGATGCTAGGCACAGGAGGTATAGAAATACCTAAACCAAATTACTTTATACACAGTCTAATGGTAATAATGGTAAGGATAATTAATAATAGCAAAGCAGTTAACTAATATTGATAATTTCCTATGTTCCTGTCCCCGTTTTAAAGATTCTGTGAGAATTATCTCATTGGCAATTATTCCTCACAACCACACGATGAGACATGCACTGTTAGAACATACATGTCAAGAAAAGGGAATTGAGGTACAAGAAATCGTGACTTATTAAGAGCCAGTAGGTGAAATACTTTGAACGAGCTACCAATGTAAAGGACAGTATTAGTGAAGTATTTACCAAATCCTTCTGTACAAATGAAGGGATAAGATGATTTATCAGGACATGTCAGAGAAGGCTTCATAGATGACGAAGGGTGAAATTAGTCTGTGCCTAATTAAATAAGAAAGGTATTGTCACCTGGAGTTTGGAGTGAGGGGTTCACTAGGGTGATAGAAGGCCTGAGTACTTAACTGCTGGACTTTAGTATCTGATAGTACTTATAGTTGAAATCTCACTCTCGTATGTAGTAGCTCTGTGACCCTCATTCAGGTCATAGCCCTGATTTCTGACTCTAGAAAATGTCGTCTGTCTCATTGGATTGTACTGAGCATTGAAGCAACCCTTGCATTTCAAGCACAGTGCCTGGCACGTAACAGTCACTGAAATTTTATTCAGCTCTTACTCCTTGCATTCAGGAACAACAAATATAAGAAGCATCCAGAAATTTGTGTAAGTTTGTAAAAGGTAATCTGAGACTGCACTGATTAGCCAATCAACGTGGGAAGTTTGGACTTGGTTCCATAAACCTAGGGTTTCCGATTCACAAAAAGGAGGCTAAGTGCACTAAGAAGGAAATTCCAGGCAGTTGCAGTAAAGAGGTGAACTCAGCAGTGCACCTGAAGGTATTATGTTTTATGACTCTTATTATACACAGTTGATGGCTAAATAAAACTCCAAAAGCAGCCTCTAATTTGAGACCTATAATTCGAGAGCACTGCAGAAGTAGTGGTACTCTTTTGAGTAAGAACATGCCCCAATTCTGTTTGGAAGTACTACTCAAGCAACAGTGTGGAGAATTGATGGAGGGGGATGAGACTTAAGTCAGAGGTCAATTTGAAGGGTATTGAAATCAAGTAAGCAGTGAGTGTATGAACAAGAAAAATGCCTTGGCCTTCACTCCTCTATCAAAATGCTACCCATTCCTAGCCTCTACCCACTAGATGCCAGTAGCACTCTTCTCTAGTCATGTCAATCAAAAATGTCTTCAGATATTTCCATATGTCCTTGAGTGAGGGGAGAGTTCCATTATGCACATTAAACACTTTCGCAGAGAATTTAAGAAGATAAGGGTGATTAGACAAGCATGGGTTCAAAGGGGGAAAAATGACCGTAGGCACAAAATAGAAAATTTAAAAAACAGAAAATGCAGATATCAGGTTTAATTATTTTTAAATCCAGAATGCCCAAAAGTTTTTAAAGTGATTTTGAGCAACCCTCAGAACCACAGCATTAGTGCTGGAAGACCCAGACATGGTTCAGGGACTAAAATTGGTGATGTTGCCGACAAGTCTGAGAATATTAAAGCCTGCTGTCCCAGGGTGATGTTGGTGACTTCACTGCAACAAGCCTCTTGTAGCCGAGACAGAAAGATAGGCACTAAAATGTCAAAGTCAAATATCAGAGACTGGAATTCAGAAAGGTGATGGGGGGTAACCAATTAAAACTTTCTTCCATAGTGAAATAGCTCTTTCTATAACACAACAGAAAAGTCTGTCTTAGAAGCTTCATAAGCTTGTGTCTTCCGTGGAAGTGTATATTAAAACAACTCTTCCTAACAGATCGCATTGAGCTCTCCTGTAAAAATATTTGTGCTCTGGACAATACAGATAATTTTTAAAAGGATAAAGTCCTTGAACCTACATGTTCTCTAGTCTTGTACCATCCAATACGATAGCTACAAGGCATATGGGAGATGAATGAGCATTTAAAAGGTGACGAGTCCAAATTGAGGTGTGACAGAAGTGTGAAATATAATACAGAATTCAAATATTCCAAATGAAAAAAGTAAAATATTTTATTAATATTTTTGTATTTGTTATATGTTGAAAAATGATATGTTTGATATATTGAGTTAAAATTAACTGTTTAAATTATTTTTGTATTTTATTTTTGTGATGTGACTACTTGAAAAATTAAAATTCTTATCTGGTTTTCATTTGTGACTCACATTTTTATTGGATATTACTGCTCTAAACTACACAATAATGCTTTCTGCTGCCCCCTAGTATAATTGGCACCTTATTGCCCCATCAAAATATTAGCAACAAAACACTACCATCAAAAAAATACTACTATCAAAATACTACCATCAAAAAAATACTACCATCAAAATACTACCATCAAAATTCTACCATCAAAATTCTACTATCGAAATACTATCATCAAAATACTACCATCAAAATTCTACCATCAAAACACTACCATCAAAATATTACCATCAAAAAAATACTACCATCAAAACACTACCTTCAAAATTCTACCCATTCCCAAACCTTAAAGGACGGTGCTTCACTTCATCCTTTTATGAAATTTCTGACCACGTGATATTCTGTGAAGTCCTCTGGGACATTTTAAAATTCTTATAATGTATTTATCTTAGCTTTCCTTGTATTTTTACATTTATTTTACCAGAATATAAATTCTCTGAAGACAAGGATCATATAAAACATATTTATGTCATCCATAGAGCCTAATATAGTACTTTATATTAAAAAAAAATAAAATCATCCAAGGTGCCTGTAATCTGTTGTGAAGTCAAGATGCCTCAGGGATCTTGGAAATCCTGATATAAGAAAGGGGGGGGGCACTTATCCCCTCGTTCCTGCTTGTGAGACATTGTAGCTACTAAGGCAGATTGTCAACATGCTTGGAAAGAAAGAAAAAAGATGCACAATGAGTTCCTAAGAATGGAGAAGTTTACACTGATAATAAAGAGCATAAAAGGGAAGTTAACAAAACTTGCATCTATGTACAACATAGTTGAAAGAGAGAAATAGAAATAAACTGACTATTGACATAGGCTGGAAAAAAATGCTGATCTTCTGATCCTGCTAGGGAATAATTTTCAGTCTATGCTGTGGTTTGATTGCATGTGTCACTCCAAAATTTATATGTTGGAACTTAAACTCTAAGGTGATGGAATTAAGAGGTGGACCCTTTGAGGGGCAATTAGGCCATGAGGGTCCAACCTCATGGATGGGATTCATGTCCTTATGAAAAAAACTTAAGGGTGTGAGTTTGCCTTTCTGCTCTTCCACTATGCGAAGACATAGCAGCAAGCGCCATCTTGGAAGCTGAGAACAGCTCTCACCAGACACCAAATCCACCAAATCCACCAAATCCTCCAAATCCAGTGAACTTTCCAGACTCTAGAGTTATAGAAAATAAATTTGTCTTCTTTATAAATTACCTCACCTAAGGTATTTTGTTTCAGCAGCCTGAATGGACTAAGACAATCCAATTGGTCAGATTTTAAATTGTTTACTCAAATAGCCAAATTCCTGTCATATATCACCATTACCTTTCAAGGGTTTGATGAAATAAAAGTTTAAAGTTTGTATTTCCTGCATGACACAATCCAATGTGAGGAATTAAGGGTTGAGGGGATGCTGTTCTCTGCATAGTAATTCAAGGCCCACACTCTCTTCATTTTGTGACTTTTCTTACTCTAGGTGAGAGAGTCCTCTCCATTCAGCTGTTGCAAGAAGAAAAAGAGAGATTGGAAGGCTTATTAAAGGGTCAGTCCCTGAAGCGTCATATGTAACTTGCATTCCCATCTCATTGAACCAAACTCTATCATATGGTCATAGCTGACTTTAAAGAATGGATGGAAAACATGGTCCAGATGTGGGTTAAAAAAGGAGTTCAAGCATGTGGATGAACACTGGAGTCCCTGGCACGGTAGACTACATACAGAATAGGGATTTAAATTATTTATTTTTAATTTATTCTTTTAATACAGAAATTCTCGATCTTGACACCATTGAATCTGGGGCTTGATAATTATTTCTACAGGACTGTCTTGTGCATTGTAGAATGTTCGGTGGCATTCCTGGCCTCCATCCACCAGGTGCCAGTAGCACTCCTCTCTGGTCATGTCAATCAAAAATGTCTTGGAACATTTCCATATGTCCTTCAGGTAAGGGGAGGGTACTATTATACACAGCTAAACCTCAAGCATCACGCCAGGGAGAACCAACTGCACACAACAGGTCTTATCTCAATTGTCAGCCCATTTATGTGCCTGTGCATATTTGTCTCCACTTTCATCTCCCTGATTTTCTTACTTCATGATCAATAACTTGCCTCTGGAATCTGTTTTTAATACCTGTTTTGTCATCATTTCCTGGAATATTGAATTCCTCTTCCAACAACTCTTGAATCCACATGCTTAGTCCAAGGTATATAGCCTTTCTCCTTTTTTCTAATGATAACAGGAATCACACAAGAACTGAAAGTACCATATTCCAAGAATATTAAAAAATTGGCATTTATGCTGCTGCTACCACATCCTGCACTTTTGGTAGACATCTCTAATCAATCATGATATCCTCCCCTCCTGAGGCTGGAGTCCACTTCAGAATCCAGGCAACACTTGAGGCAGTCACTATTGATTGATGAGAATTGGTCCAAGAGATTAAAACTATGTATCCTCAAAGCAATGGCCCAACACCCTCATTTTAGAGCTAAATAAACCGAGACCAGGTGATGAAATAGATCACCAACACCACATAGAGTTTTGGTTTCTTGGCCTTCTGTTTTTTCTTTTGCCCATACAATATAAAATAAGAAGACTTGTCTAAGTCCTACAAGACTTTGTTGGAAACAACACCTTGAAAAAGGTTGCTAAAAACAGAAGTATTGCTTGGAGGGGCAGTTGGGGTGAACTTGACTTTAACCAGGTTCTCTTCTCATTGTCTTTTGAAAAACAGCTAATCCAGTATATTGAGCAGAGATTGAAGGGGTAGATTAACCCCATCACTGTGATTTTTTTTAGATGGAATTTTGCTCTTGTTGCTCAGGCTCAAGTGCAATGATGCGATCTCGGCTCACTGCAACCTTCGCCTCCAGGTTTAAGCGATTCTCCTGCCTCAACTTCCCAAGTAGCTGGGATTACAGGCATGCACCACCATGCCTGGCTAATTTTGTATTTCTAGGAGAGACAGGGTTGCTCCCTGTTGGTCAGGCTGGTCTCGAACTCCTAACCTCAGGTGATCCGCCTGCCTTGGCCTCCCAAAGTGCTGGGATTATAGGCATGAGCCACTGCTCCCAGAGAAGATTTTAAATGTTAACTAAATACCTGAATTTAAAATTCAAGTATAATAAGCAGCAGTCACATGAAAATAGGGTTAACTTCAGCAGAATACATGGAGCTTGAATGTGGTGTGTATATTGGAATGATAGGATTTGAGATTTAATGTTAGTACACAGCTTTTTTAGAAAAAAAAATCAGCAGAGTCTGGTGGGAAATCAGAAGCTGTTTATGCTTTATCGTTTGTATACAATAAAATACATTGGGAAGAAAAATTGATCCTGGTTCATTTTCTCAGATCTGAGTTTTATTTCCCTGCCCTCAGCCTTCCCGGCTGAGGCTCACACTGCCCATGTTTATGTGAAATGGGCTGATGCTCTCATCTTGCCTTTCAATAATTATAGGTCTCCTCAGGAAAGTGGCTTTACCGAGAGATTTTATAAAGGTTTTAAAGATTTTTATTATGAAGGATTCAGCCTTTCCACAATTATTAGTTTTAAAAGGTGCTTTGTAGCCATTGCTGGTAGAACAGCTATTGATTCTTTTACAAAGGAAAGACAGACTTGTACACCAAACTGAGGGCAGTATCTTGCCATCTCCTAAAATGATGTAATGATGTTATGAAGTAAAATGATCATTTTTCTTATTGGAGAGTATCTTATCCCCACTAATGGTGACAGAGGCCTATGGGCAATAGTAACCACAAATTTCACTTTTGTGTTAACAGTTACATAAGAGGCTGAAATGAACTTCATACTGTTGCAAAGTTTGCTTAAGAGGCAATTGTCAGAAGTGTTAAATAGACAATCTTCCAAATATATTTTTTCAATTCAGTCCACTCCTCTTCATTACCTGTGCTTTAGCCACCATCGAGATTCCCAATAGGTATCTCTTCCACCTGTGTATCCTCTGCTAAAGTTGGTGTTTTCTCTTTGCCTGCAGGAGAGAGTCCAAACTGCACCATATGGCATGCAAAGTCCCCGGTGATCTGATTCTTATACACTTTGTCTCTTGCTCCTGTATGAACCTCATGAACCAGCCTAACAAATTAGTTATTACATCATATCTCATTCAGTAGAATAAAATAGTTTGTGGCCTGTCTTTTAAGGCAGCAATGGAGTCTAATCTAGGGCATAGGAGTTTAAAAGCCAAACAGATAGCAGTTGTAATTTTTTTTTTTTTTTATTGGTGAATGGCCTTGAGAAAATCATTTAACCTCTGGAAACTCATGTCCTACAAAAGGGCATATTCATAAGAAGAGACAGATGTAAGGGAAAAAAACACAGAAGCTGGCATGTCATTGTTATGCCATGAAAAAGGAACTGTATTTCTATAGGTTATGTAGTATAACAGGAAAACGTATAATGCCAGAGTCAAGTACGTTAGGTTTTCATCTCTGGATCTCAGTTATCTCATCTGTAAAGTAGGGATAATGAAATGGGTCTAGTTAGGATGTTAGAATGAAATGTCACCAAAATATAAAATAACTACTACAGTGCCCAGGATAAAATTGATGTCTTTTTCCAGATGGCCCCATGTGCATAAAATGAAATACATACACACACACACACACACACACACATATATGTATATCATATATACAAATGCATATACACACATACATATTATTTGTATATATGTATATATATTTTTATATATGTATATCTTAATTTTTCAAAAATTAGCATGCCAAAAAATGTAGGCATTATTGTTGGTCAGCCTTCCATACAATGGCACAGCACTAAAATCATTATTCAACTGAACTTCAACCACACAATGTTGGTAGTGAGGTAGAGGTAAAGCTATGCTCCCGAGCCATTTATTCACTCACTTAATTTAGTGAGTGTTCTTTTAAATTACCATAGTGTTCCAACTATGGTTCCAGATGATGGAAGTATAAAGATGAATGTTATCTCCCTTGTTCATAGGGAACTCCCCATCTACTGGGGGTTTAAAAAGATTTTATAACTTAAAAATATATACATGTGAGAATCATCCCAACAATGTGGTACCAATATGAAGAAGTGAAACCCACTTGCGTCCAAGAAAGCTTCATGGAAGTGTTAGCAATGTGGGCACAAAGGAGGAGTAATATCCCCAAAGGCAGTGTTTAGAGTAGAACATTCTGGAAACAGGAAAAATTTGAGCACAGACACAGAGATGGGAAAGATCTAGAGAATGCTGGAGCATAGACAAAGGCAGGGGAATGGGATACCATGCCTGGAAAAGCATATTGATTGTTAGGAGGTAGGAGCTTAGTTTGGGGTCATGGGAAATCATTGAAGATTCTTAAATAGCAGAAAGACATGATCAGAGAAATGTTTACAAAGATTAATCTGAAAGAAAGGATAGGAGGAGGGACCGAATTGAGATTTGGAGACCAGTTTAGAAAGCTGTTGTCATAAGCCAGGTAAGAATGACTAAGGAAACTAAGGTACTGATAGTGGAAATTAAAGAAAATTCCAGCTATTAGAAAGACTGCCTCTGTTGTAAGGGGGGAGAAAGTCGATTATTGCCATCTGGGAAACACTGTACTTTTTGCAAGTTACTGCTGTATTCTGGTTTGTAAGCCCAACAATTATTTAGATGTTTAAACAAGAAAAGGTTTTCTCATCAAAAGCAAGTTTTCTTAGCAAATAAGATCAAATGAATTTCCTATGGCCACACATCACACATCACACTTGGTGTTGGAACCAAGATTAGAAACACAAGTTGGTCTGGATCCAAAGTCCATGTGCTTTGCATGTCCAAGTTCCACTGTTCTGCCTCCTAGAAAGGCAAGTGCTAGTAGGGTGTGACAAGAGTAAGTGCTAGTAAGTGCTCTGCTGAGTAAGGTGTGACAAGAGCCTAAAGTTCGTGGAGGAATGTGATGAAATAAAAAGCCCTGCAAATAAACAAATATTATATCATCCATGGCCTCCTATGCCATATAATGGAGCTTGGGTCCTGTGGGCAGTGGGGAATGCTGACAAGTTTGAAGAATTTGAGAAACATGACCATGAACAATAAATAGAATAGAGGCAAGGAGATAGGTTAGGAGCTGTTGCAAAGATTCAGGCAAGAAAACGTGGTGGTTTGAATCAAGGCATGCCAGCAGACACAAAAGTGTGCTTATTGCAATGGAAAGATATTGGTAATACATTGCTAATGAGTAAAATCAGGCTTTCAAACTATATGAATGCCACTTTGTTTAGAAGATAAATAAGATAAATGGCATCTCTATTTTACATAGGTGTCTGTCACAGATCTCTCTCTCTCCCTCCTCTCTCTCTCTCTCTCACTCTTTCTTTCTCTCTCTCGCTCCATCTTATATATTAATAGGTAATACTAAAGTGAGAGGGTGACTGGCTGGCATATTTTTTCTACTGTTTTTGATTATAGTTAATATACTTTAAGTAATTACTGTGTCAGAAATTGCGCTAAAAGCTTTACAGTCATTTGCTTATTTAATCCTTATAATAGTTTTATAAGATAGGTATTAATGTAATTATCACTATTATTATTACTATTATTATCCACACCTTAACGTGAAATTGAGGTTCATAGAAAATAAGCAAACCACGTACAGCATAGTTGCTTGTTGAATAGAAGACTAAAGATTACACATGTTTTAGTGACAGGGTGATGACTCCAGCTAAGCCTGCATGCCTCCATGGACTAACTAATCTTTTAACCACTATGTTACAATTTATCAATCATCTATTAGCTCCTTTTATTCAAGATAGAATATATTTTATTTATTTGTAAATTAATTGATATAAACTATAAAATATCCTTTACAAATAATATCATATAGCTCTTACTTATTCAATGGGAAGTATGGCCATTTTGTCTCCTTTAGACAAAATACCTCCTTTAGGTATTTTACTATAAAGAAATGCATTCATATGGTAAACATTTGGTTTAAATGGTAAAATAATGCAAAAATCAGTCTCTCTGAAAAGTTCACAACCCAAAGAACACTACTGTGAACTCTCCTAATAGCCTACACAGTATTTTCTTTGCATTGTTCTTGACTTAAAAAATAAATACATCTACCGTCTCAAAATTAACAACTTTTTGTTTTACACAGGGTTAAAGAAGTTCTATTCTGGCCAGGCACGGTGGCTCATGCCTGTAATCCCAGCACTTTGGGAGCTGAGGTGGGTGGATCACGAGGTCAAGAGATCGAGACTATCCTGGCCAACATGGTGAAACCCCATCTATACTAAAAATACAACAATTAACTGGGTGTGGTGGCACGCATCTGCGGTCCCAGCTACTCAGGAGGCTGAAGCAGGAGAATCGCTTGAACCAGGGAGGCAGAGGTTGCAGTGAGCCGAGATCGTGCCACTGCACTCCAGCCAGGGCCTGGTGACAGAGCAATACTTCGTCTCAAAAAAAAAAAGAAAAGAAAAAAAGAAGTTATATTCCATTATTTTATTAACCATATACAAATTAAATTAGGTACATTTTATCGTGGGTTTGTTTGACTATGTATTAAGATAACCACATGCTGAGTCTTTTTTCCTTTGCTTTATTAAGATATTGAATAATATTAATGTAATACTTAATCTTGAATAGTTCTTTCCTTCCCAGAAAAAAGAAAACGACTGGATTATAATGCTACTTATTCATATAAAGATGGAGTCTATTTGCTAAGACTTTAGAGTTTTATAACAATATCGAGAGATGTGATATATTGTGTTTTTCTATTTTGTTCCAGTTATCTGGATTTAGCATTGATATTGTCATTGCCTAGTCACATATGCCACCCTTAACACATACAAACATGCATACAATTTTTAGAAAATTAGATAGTTAAAGAATATTGTTTTTTCCAAAGCTACAACCTTTGACTATGGTCTTTGTATTTTTTAATTCTACTGTTTCTGTTTCAAAATAATTAATTTTGGATTTTGCCCATTAATTCCCACCTTTTGTCTTCCTTATGTTTACTTTGATTTTCATTTTCTAAAATTTTTAGATGAATGAGTAATTTATTTTCACGCTTTTGTATATGCAAATACTTTAATAACTATGAATTCTCTAAGCATAATTATAACTCTATGACATATAGCCTGATCTTTGGTATTTTCTTTATCATTATTTTCTAGATATTCAATAATTTTAGTCGTAATTTTCTTTTTGTTCAAAGAATCATTTGGATTGTGGGATAAATGGAGTTTCTGATCTTGCCTTCGCAATCTCATTTTGATTTCATTGTGAGCAGAAATATAATTATGTAATTTCTTGTTTCTAACTTTGAAGTTTCCAGGTTTGAAGTAAATCAACACAAGATTGGGATATGTAAATGTTTCATGGGCATTTGTAAAGAATATGCTGTTCTCTGGTATAAAATTCATAATATGTGCCTTATTAGTTATGTTATTTACATAATATCTTCGCATCTAATTTTTTTCTTCTACTTGATTTATTTTTCTTCAACTGAGAGTTTTATTGGAAAGCCTCACCAATGTTGTTTGTATGTGCTAATTTTGACATTTTTTATTTATTTATTTTTTTTGAGACAGAGTCTCACTCTGTTGCCCAGGTTGGAGTCTGTGATGTGATCTTGGCTCACTGCAACCTCTACCTCCCAGATTCCAGTGATTCTCCTGCCTCAGCTTCCCAGTAGCTGGGACTACAGGCACCTGCCACCATGCCCAGTTAATTTTTGTTTTTTGTATTTTTAGTAGAAATGGGGTTTCACCATGTTGGCCAGGCTAGTCAGGAACTCCTGACCTCAAGTAATCTGCCCACCTTGGCCTCCCAAAGTGCTAGGACTATAGGCGTCAGCCACCGCGCCCACCTTACATTTTTAAAAATATCAATGCTATGATATTAGAAACATAAAAATTCATGACAATGAGACCTCCATTGTTTAATCATTCGAAAGTGCTCTTCTTTTAATTATTTTAACTCTAATTTTAATTTTATCTTATGCTTGTTACTTAATTTCTGATTTATTTTTGTTAGAATAGTATGCCTCTATTTAGTATTTTACAATTGTTTGAAGACACTTATTTTAACTGCTTCTAACTCCATATTGTTTTCTGAATCAATATAACGAGTTTTAAAAGTAATATATGAGTTCATCTCATTATAATTGAACCTGTCTGGTTTTGATTTCATTCCATCATTTTATTTTATTTTTTTGTGCCTCTGATTTTTGTGCCATTATATTTTCTATGTTTTGCTTTTGGGCACGTGTTTTGTTGTTTCCTTTTATATTTCTGATTTCCTTCTTATAAGTTAGAAGTTTCTTTAACAATAAAAGTAAAACCCTATTTGCTATATTCATTTTTATTAATGATATCTTTAAATTTTTGCTTTCTCAGATATAAGTAATATTTATAAAATTATCCAACCACAATGAAAACTTTTAAAAATTAGCATGTGTGCACATACAAATACACACACATACACAAACTTCCATTCACCACCCTGTTTCTCCCTTCTAATTTGTGTTAGTTTCATTTTCATAAAATTTTCATGGTTTATAATACTCAACATTTTGCATATTAACCAAAATTCCAAACTTTCTTTAAAGTTAGTTCAAATTAAAATAAATTCAGTACATACAACTTTGTTACCATAGTTCCTCCATTTCTATGCATTTTATTTTGCTTCATTTCTTGGTTGACTGGACTTTATGACCATATCTTTTTTCAAGAAAGGCTCATAGGTGACATTTGCTCTGAGCTCTACCATGTATAAAAATGGCTTTTGATTGCCTTTATTCTTGAACACCAATTTGGCATGGCATGAAGTCCTTGGGTCACACTTCTCTTCCCTTAGAGCAGGATACACCTTGCCTGTGTACATCGCTTCGCTGTCTGCTAGCATTAATTGTTGCCTAGAAAAAAACAAAAAAACAAAAAAACAGCAGAAACTAGTCTATTGCTCATTCCCCTCTCTGTAGGGGAGTGTGTGTGTGTGTGTGTGTGTGTGTGTGTGTGTGTGTGTGTGTGTTTGAATGACTTTAGGAGTTGTTTTTTATCTTAGAAACAATAACTTATACAGCTATGTCTCACATTTGGTATGGTTTTCTGCTAAATCAAATTTTTGAAGACTTTGTACACACTTTCACTTTGTGTATGTATTTTTTTAATTCAGTGTTTTTCTGTTACATTATAAATATTGTTTTCTACCCAATTTGTTCTCTTTTTCAGAAACATGAATCATTTGTATGGTTGTTTTCTTCTATAATCCTAGCTATATTTTTTGGATCACTTTTACTGTGTTCCAATTTCTTGTTACTTTATCTTATTTTTCTCAACTTGTCCTTCACAAATTTTGATGTTCGGTAAAGTTTTAACTCTACTTTTTTTTTTCTTCTAATGATGATTCAGTTTCTCTAATGGTTTTATTATTCTCCTCTAAATTTTTAAAAATTAATTTGGTTCACTTTTTATGTCTATACCCTATCATCTTGTTTTCTGCTTTTATAATACTTTATGGACTTCTTTCTTTACTGAAGTTAAATTTTTTCTTTCCACACAATGAGATATTTTTTTCTGAATACTTTTAAATAATTTATGGTTTCACTTATTCTTCTGATTGTACATTTTATATTCTTTCTTGCCTGGTTTCAGTAATATATTTCCCTCTGAGTATGGGGTGAAGGTTTGTTCATATAGGTACTCTCACATGTTTTTGCACTTATCTATCGTACATAGGTAAAATACTGAATCTTATGATGTTATCAATTATCTTTGACTGGAGGCTATTCTTTCACACTAGCTATTTGCTTTGTGTAAAGAGAAGAGAAAGTTGAATAGCTGGAAGCTTAGTTTCTGAGGTATGGACTCAAGATTCTTTCTTACCATATCACTATGTCCTCTTCCCTGGAGGCATTCTTTTCCTTAGAAATCAATTTCTTGGTTTCTCTAAGAACAAGTCTCTGTGTTTCACTTAAGTCCTAGAGTCGGGATTTTCTATATAATTTAAGTGATGATTTAAATCTGTTTATCTCTCGGCTAATTCTGCCATAGAAAATAGATTACAGAGATGCTCCAGCGACAAACCTATGTTCCAAGAAGGTGTGAAGGAGATGGATTTAGAGAAAACCACTGGAAAGGGCACTGTCACTGTGCCCAAGAGATGGGTCAAATCAGAGATTTTACCAGCTGATCATTCAACCCTCTAATGAATGAGTATTTTATATAGCTTAACCCTGTGCAATTGCTTACCAATCTGCATGGGGAAAATTATATCTTCCCTTACATCATCACCTATCCAGTCACCCACGCAGAATGAATAATGTCAATGTCAAGAGAATTTTCTAGGTCACTGTCTGGCTGTGTTTATATTGGTCCCAGAGTATTTGAAGCTTTGAAAGGATGTCTAACAACTACACTTCTGCTAGAATGACAAATTTTTAAAAAGCTGACAGTACCAATTGCTGGTGAGAACATGGAGCAACAGGAACTCTTATTCATTGCTGCTGGGAATGCAAAATGGTACGTTTTGCATACTTTGCCAGTCTCTTACAAAATCAAACATTGTCTTGCCATACAATCCAAACTTGTGCCCTAGGTATCTACCCAACTGATTTGAAACTTTATATATACATAAAATCTGCACATGAATATGTATAGCAGCTGTATTATAAATGCCAAGAGCTGGAAGCAACCAAGTCCTTCAGTATGTGAATGGATAAACAAACTGTGGTACACCAGTTCAACAAAGCAATTTAAAAAAGTAAATTATCAAGCTATCGAAAACATGGATGAACATTAAATGCATACTGCTAAGTGAAAACCTCGATCTGAAAGGCTACATATTCTATGACTCCAATTACAAGACATATGGGATGGTAATTTGTGGCAATAAAATTACACTCTCTTCATAAAATAAAGTAAAATGGAAGGGAATGGAATAAAATGAAATGAAACAAAACATAAACCTATTTCAACACTGCCCTTAATCACTATAACAAGCAATTTCAGCCAGCATAATACTGAACAACTGGAACAGCAAAGACACCAGTCAGTGAGAACAGACTCTCAGCATACTGATGCACAGTGGCTGCGTTTCAGCCCCGTGTCCAGAAAAGAAACCACCATATTCACAGATTCCATCTACACTTCCTGGACACACAGTAAGGCTTGCAGTAGGCTGAAATCATATGACTCATTCTGTGGCCTAAAGGAATACACAACTTATTCAGGTCTGATTTCCAAAATCTTCAGTAAGACCCTCCCTCTCTTCTGCAATAATCCCTGGAGGACACATAATTAACAGGCAAACATTGCAAGGAAAAAGGCACCTAAGTTTCTACTTACAGAGGAGATACCAAGACGAGCCACCCAATTGACATTGGACCATGATATGGAGAGAGAGAATTTTATAATGTTATGACACTGAGATTTTGTGATTATTACAGCAGGAACAACCTTCCTAACTGGTTATTTATCGAGCCATTTGACATCTATTCTATCAATAATAAAATATCTGAGTTCATGATTTGGGTTTTAGAAGGTTAGGGCAGGCAAGAAAAATAGAAATTACTAACACCTGCCTGATTGCAGACCGGACTCATGTTCTTGTTTAAAATGGCACTCTTTACTTCCAGAAAGACCTACTGAAGTCTATGTTAAACAAAAGCTTATGTGCACTATCTAGTTCAGACAATTCTAAATTGCATGCTTAGATCATTGAGGACAGTTCATTGTGAAGATGAAGATGTCATTAATTAAAATTATATTAATAAAAGAAAGTTTCAAGTCATTATAAAATACTTTATCTCATTTTGTCTCCTCATTGGTGTATATGCTGATCAATTTAAAAAGTTGAGGTTTAGAGAGGTGAAATACAAAGCTAAGATCATATATTTAATTAGGGGAAGAAGCAGAGGTTAAAACTCAAACTGTCTGACCCCTAATCCAGTGCTCTTTCTTTATAATGTGCTTTCTCTGAGCCTATAAACATGTTCCAGTTTCAAGAGAGTTATCTGGTCAGTCCAACCTCATGTTTATCTCAAGAATCAAACATCCAAATTCAAGAGTGACCAGCAAACACCAAGGCCCTTTAAAGTTCCCGGTGCCCTGCCTGGATGGATATTTGCAACAGCCGGAATGCGGTGTGGCTATTAGGCTGTGGCACTCAGTGCTGTGTTGTGTTGAGGGTAGGGACTTTCTTTTGGATGACTTTGGCTTTGAGTATCACCTCTGTAGTGCACCAGCTGTGGAAACCTGGGCAATTTCTTCCCTATCCCTGAGCATCAGTCCGTGATTATTTGTGGCAAAAAAGTAAATTCTATCTTTAAAGTGCATGGAAAATTACCTGGAACAAATAAGATATTCAATTCACCCGCAATCATTGTAATGTAATCATTGTAATGGTAACCAATAGGATTTGGAGAAGTTTTATGGGAGGTGTTTAGCACTCCTAACGGCTTATAAGGTATTCAGTAACCACATAGTTACTGTGCTGGGTGTGAGCTGCCTCAGTTTGACCAAGACACCTCTGAACTTCTGTGGAACACATACAAAGGTAGAATCAACATCCTCCTCGACTTCTCCCACAATCCTGCCACGAGAAGATAATAAGAGGTGGTTGCTGATGCAAAGTAAGAGGTAGTCAACGCTCCCTTCATATGCTAAACTGAATGGACTGCCTGATTGATTGCTTCCAACAAGGGTGACCTAGAGATAAATTTTGGAATTGTGGTACAACAGCTTCTCATACTACTTGCCAAGTCTTTTCATTCATATGCTGAATACGACTCAGCTTTACTTAATATATACTATTTGGAGAGAAGAAAGACCTGCTAGGTATTCAAAAACATTAGTGATTTTTTACATGTTTATTGTTTGGACTAACGGAGGCAGGATGGTGCACTTCCGGGTTCTTCATCCCCACCCCCAACTCTTCCCGCGCGCGCGAAAATGCAGCCGGCGACCCGGGAAGGTGCAGACCAACTGGGCATACGCCAGGTGACGTCAATCCGAAGAGACTAAGATTTACCTGGTCGCGCCTACGAAACGCCCCGGACACGCCCGTGCCCCACCTATTGCCCTCCCACTCCTAGAAAAGCCACTCTTGGCCAGAGTCCCACGCGGCCTTCCTCAGTCCTCCACTCCTGTCAGGATGTCGGGACTGCTGGAACTCCAGCCTTCTCACTGTGGGAATTCCGTCCGAGAGCGTCACCGGGGGGACTCTGTCAGCCTCCTTTGCCAGAGGCCGATAGACCTCCTCCCCACACCTTAAATGACCAAAAATAAACTTGCAGTTTTGCTCCTACCCTTTGCCTAGTCGCTGGTCTTTTTGTGCCTGCTCAGCTGGTCTTAGAAAAACAAATCAGTTGGTGCGAAGACCCCTCCTCAGGCCTCTAGGGGTTGAGGAACTTCCTCCTGCTCCCACACCGCAGACGGACCAGGACCTGAGACCCGCTTCCCTCACTCTCATGGCCTCTCTGGGGTAAGTGCCCTTGTGTCCTCTTTACCTCCCTCGGCCACAAATCCTGCACAGGTCCGAGGTCCATTTTGAGCCACCAAGTCGCTTGGGAGACCCATTCAGGACGGAGACGTCCACCTGAAGGTAATCTCCACTTTGGCTCCATGAGCCTC
>NC_045447.1:19781771-19803888 GCF_002776525.5 Piliocolobus tephrosceles | reverse complement strand
CCAAAGGACGCTTTGAAGCCAGGCAGAGATCCACTTCCATTTCCATTGTGTCCATTGTGTAAGTAAAGAGGAAACAAATGGGAAACCCCCCAGTCCAAATTTCCAAAGAGCACCCCCTTAGGATGCCTCCTAGCCAATTTAAAAACCTTAGAGCTTGAACAAGACCTTAGGAGGAAGCGGTTAGTTTTCCTTTCCAATGTGGTGTGATCGACCACAGCAATTTCTGCCAGCGGCTAGGCAAGTGGTCCGAAATTAATTACATACAAGGCTTTTGGGCCTTAAGCTCTCGTCCCTATACTCCTCCTTCTCTCCACCCCCTCCCTTCCTGCCCAGACTCCTCCTCCTCCCCCCATCCAGACTCCTTCTTCCTCCTCCTTATCTACTAGTAATCCACTCGGTCCCGTGCCTCCTTCGGGGCCCCCAATTGGCTGTCTTGAGTCCCCTATCTCTGCCCCACACTCTCCTACAGTGTTAGCACCTTTGCGAGAGGTGGCTGGGGCGGAGGGGGTAGTCAGAGTACATGTCCTTTTTCATTGGCCGATCTTTCCAAAATTGAGAAGTGTTTAGGTGATTTCTCAGCTAATCCTACCATATACATAAAGGAATTTAGATACCTTTGTCAGACCTATGACTTAACTTGGCATGACCTCCAGGTTATCCTAACCTCTACCCTAAACTGACTGAGGTTCTAACCCAATATACCCGGTTAGATCCGGCCTCCCCCACAGGGGCCACCATTTTGGTGACTTATTTCATTTCTCAATCAGCTCCTGACATTCGTAAGAAACTTCAAAAGGTAGAGGATGGTCCTCAGACACCAATACAAAACCTGGTTAAATTAGCCTTTAAGGTCTATAACTCCAGAGAGGAGACGGCTGAGGCACAGCTCCTAGCAGCGGCTTTACAGCCCAGTCGTAACCTCAGACCAGAGAGCACACACTCCACAGACTCCAAGGCTACGAAAGGAGCCTGCCTGCTATAAGTGCGGCAAGGCAGGACACTATGCCAACAGGTGTCCACAAGGTCCCCGAGCCCCAATGCAGCCTTGCTATAAGTGCAAGGCATCAGGACATGAGGCCAGTGAATGTCCTAATCCTCGTCCACCAGCAACCCCCTGCCCTGCTTGCCAGCAGGGAGGACACTGGAAGTCTGATTGCCCCACCCTGAGAACAGATGCTGCGTCTCCACGTGACCCCCTTTCCCAGGTTCCTGGGAGCTCCTTCCAGCTCCTACATCTGGACGATGACAACTGAAGGTGCCGAGACTCGGGGACCCCCATCACCCTCGCCGAGCTGTGGGTAAACTCTCCTGGTAGTGGGTAAGACAATTAATTTTTTAATCGACAGCAAGGCTACCTATTCTGTTTTGCCGTCCTTCTCTGGACCTAGCCTTCCATCCAATATCTCTGTAGTAGGAGTAAGCGGAAAGCCATCCACTCCACAAAAACTCCACTCCTTAATTGCTGCCTGGCCAACAACTACTTTGTGCACTCGTTCCTCATCCCAGCTAAAAAGGGCCCCTACCGAAAGCAATCAGTGGAAATCAGTTTGGCTTTCCCCCACTCACCTCAAACTTAAATTTTCTTAACTATCTCATACTCCCCAACCTTGCCAGGACCTTCCTTCTGGGTTTTGCCCATATTCCAACAAATGCTTCCATTTCTCATTCCTATACTAATACTGTGCCTTATTTTATTTTTCATCCGTGTGTCCAAATACCAACCATAGGCTCTGACCTTAACAACGCCCCTTAACAGCAGGAAGTAGCCAGACAGACCACGGCGCCCCTTTATCACTATTATCAATAAAAGGTTGGACTGTTTGGACTAACGGAGGCAGGATGGTGCACTTCCGGGTTCTTCATCCCCACCCCTAACTCTTCCCGCACGCGCGAAAATGCAGCCGGGGACCCGGGAAGGTGCAGACCAACTGGGCATGTGCCAGGTGACGCCAATCCGAAGAGACCAAGATTTACCTGGTCACACCTGCGGAATGCCCCGGACACGCCTGTGCCCCACCTATTGCCCTCCCACTCCTAGAAAAACCGCTCTTGGCCAGAGTCCCACGCGGCCTTCCTCAGTCCTCCACTCCTGTCAGGATGTCGGGACTGCTGGAATTCCATCCGAGAGCTTCACCGGGGGGACTCTGTCGGCCTCTTTGCTGGAGGCCGATAGACCTCCTCCCCACACCTTAAGTGACCAAAAATAAACTTGCAGTTTTGCTCCTACCCTTTGCCTAGTCGCTGGTTTTTTTGTGCCCGCTCGGCTGGTCTTAGAAAAACAAATCATTTATGTTGATGATAAAAATAAGAATTATTTACAGAAAATACTTACAAATATAAAGTAGAATATAAAAATCACCTTTTCTCCTACCCACCATAAATATGCCACTTCAGTTTAAGAGGTTTTCATTGTATTTTTAATCCATACACACATGTATTTATGTGTAGATACAATATATCTCTAATATATTTAGCATTATGGATAGGATTAGATTTGGTGACTATTTTAAAAGATGTGTTGCCTTATATTTTTCCAATTCTACAAAATAACAAACTAAAGGAAAGGTTTGCCAAACAGGAAATTTGTATTTGATGAATAAATCTTTAGCCTTAATAAACAAAACAAAGGAAATTGTTTATATGTTGATGGCTTTTGTGAAATCCCTACAGTGTCTGGGAGCGCTGCCTTTTAAACAGGTGAAACATTCTCTTCACCCTGAGGTCTTATTTCCACCATTAATTTATTCAGAAAATCTTTTTTTTACTTCTGGGTAACACAAAGTTATGTTTGAGTATAGCCTGAATTAGTGGAGCCTGAATTAATGAGATTTACCTGTATTTAATTCAACTTCTTCAAGCATGTATTCTTCCAATAAAATCACCTCAGGATGCAAGAATAAAACAGTAACGATTAAAATATGCAAGAGCCAGTTCTGAGCATACCTTAAAAAATCGATGAGACACCATTAAGGCTTTAAATCATGGCCCCAAACCAGGAGGTGAGTAGACTGTGTTTCAGCTTGGATAAGCAATTCCAGGTCATAGGCTTACCATAGAAAGTACAACACAACCTCTAGGTCTCTGGAGGTGCAATTTGAGCTCTGCCGGCAAAAGTCTCGCAGAAGAAGTTGCCAAGGCAGGCTGCAAGGCCCAAATCTGAATGGCAATTGAACTGGTACAGACTGAGCACTAGGCTCAATAGAGCATCTGGTCCAAACCAACATGGGTGAGGGATATAGGTACTGAGGGCACTTAGTCAAATCATGAGTGGGTGTTGGGAATAACTGAAGATTCGGGCAAAAAGAGGTAATTGGAGGTTGGGGAGAAAATGGGGAGCTGATGTGAATGACAGATCTGAAGCAGGTGTTTTTAGAGTGCAAATAAGAGATTTACCACTCTCTCATCTATATCTTGACTGTATCTTGCAAATGAGTCTGTCTTTGTTTTGGGGATGCATGTTTCTATGTTTCATCAGCATGCTCTACTTCCTAAAACTGAGGGTAAACCCTTTATGGTAAGGACTTAATTGTTCTTGTAGCCCCAAAACATAGAGCAATATTTAATACATAGCTTATGTTTAATGAGTGCTCAATAAATGAACAAATGAATGAATGAAGCTGAGACACAGAACCCTAATGTTTCACAACAGCTTATTTATTTTTTTTAAGTGTATTAAAGGGGAGGCAGTTGAGACAGGACTAAGAAGTGGCTGATGGGGCCAGGTCTGAATATCTGGCCACATTCTGATAGAGGCAAAACAGCTTGAGTAGACTAAATATTTATGCTTATCTTATATTTCAGGCACAGTCTTTTAGAAATAGTCCTGGGTCTGTAGGAAGGGGGGTTATTTTCCTCAACTATATGATGCTAATTGAGTTCAATGAAGGTTATTTATTGCTTTTTTTTTTTTTTTTTTTTTGGCATTTTAAGCATTGGCAGTATCTTATGTCATGGAGACCCTCAGAGTTGGAAGTCAACAGTAAAACACACAGTGTTTGCCATGAGGTCAATGTAGAATGTTGTCGGAGGACATGTCCTGGCCTCCAGGAACACTGGGAGTTCTAGTTCTGGCAGCACTGCTGACTTCCTGAAATATCCAAGCAATTTTCTTTCCTCTCTATCACTGAGTCTGCATAGAAGGGCAACTATTAATCAGAAGCATGTTTCATGCATCTCTCTTCCTCACTTATTCCTCACGTAAGAATGCAGTGAGTGTTCTGATGGTTGTGTTTGAGAGATCAAGTGACTTTCTAGGCTGTGTTTCTTTGCAAAGCAGTGCATCAGTCTTCTCCCTAACATGCTATAAGCTTGGGAGTGAAACTCATTCCTCACAGAGGACTGTAGTTATCCAGGGCCTTTTGTGACTGGGCGGGTATACCCATAATTCTGGGGTGTAGTCATAGAGAGCCTTTATGGTGTGCACCTAAGCCACATCCACAGTCCTCTCCTTTTTCAGTGTGACAGGCACAACATAGATCTGCAACTGTTTAACCACTCTCAAGGTTAGCTGACTTAGACTACAAGTGACTTTGGACCCCCTAAAACACCATCAAAGAAGACACTTTACCTTAGTGAGCCTAGGAATCCTTATTCACAGAATGGATATGCCAGCTCAGTTGCTCTCAGGAGTGTGAAGAGGAATAAAGAAGATGATGAGTAGGGAAGCAGATAGTTATATAGGGGTGCCCACGACTACCCTGAGGCTTGACAATTTACTGGAAGAACTCACAGAAGTTTTTATATTAACTGTTAAAGAGTATTACAGCAAAAAAACACAAACTAAAATCAGCAAAGGGAAAAGTTGTATAGGGTGAAGTACAAGCGAAACTGCTTGTGCAAGCTTCCAGGTGTCCAGTCCTTGTAGAGTGACATGGCCACTTTAATTCTCTGAGCAACAATGTGTGATAATATATGTGAAGTGTTGACTCACAGGGAAGCTCACCTGAGTCTTGATGTCCAGGATTTTTAGCAGGGACTGATTACATAGACATGCAACAACTGTGTAACTGATCTCAACTATTTTGATTCCAGGTCTCCAGAGCAAAAACAGGGCTTCACCGTAAACAACACTTATTAGCGGAAGCTATCTGGTCAAACTGGTACAGCATGGCCCATGGCCCTAAGAATACAAAAATACTCTTGTCAAGCAGAATAAACCAAGGCTCAGAACTCATCTCCTAGGAGTTGGCCAAAGACCAGCCCTGAAGACAAATCTTGCTTGGGAATGTGCATGGTTTAAGTAACCCAGTCTGCTAAATTAACTTTTGTTTTCTGCCCAATGTTTAATTATAAAATACTCATCTATGAGATTAGATTTCCTACTATAATAGAAAAGTGCTGATAATAATGAGGTCTACATTTCAACCAGAATTTTGCTACACTCAAGCACAGTATAAAAACTTTCTGAATTGAGAAAGATTACTAGTACATTTTCCTTTGCTTTGAGGTAGCAAGCCATTTAACTGCAGTACCAAGCACATAGTAGGTGCTCATAGTTGCTTGATCTGAAAGGAGGAAAAAATGGCTTAATAATATGAGTGTGGGTGTCAGACAGAGCTTGTGTGAATCCTGCCACTCCAAAGTTTCAAGACCAAAGACACTTGTTGAGAATCGGTTTCCTATTCAGTAAAATGAGTGTGGCCATGTCTATCTTACCTTCAGAGTCTTTTAGAGAATTAGAGAGATAGATGAACACCTCAGTGTCAGGCACATAAGTGATAAAATGTTCCTATTTCATAGCCACAGTCAGAAGTCAATTAATCCTAAGAAAGTCCACTGCTTACCTATGACTTTATCCCGCATGTGCTGAATTGGCAATAAAACAAACCACCAAGAAAGGTTTAAACAAGGATATGGTCATGCCAGATCTTTGCTCTGATAACTGTGAGAAATGTGCTTCAACCCAAGGATGTGCATCTTCTCATACAACAGGATCCCTGCTTTTTTTACACTCAGCATGAGGTTTCCACTCACTTTCCTTATTATAAGATGTCTGAAAAGTACATATTAAGGTTTCAAACATTTTATTTTTTAATCAGCTTATTTGAGAGTTCCACATACCATAAAGCTGTCATATGGGAGCAAATCCCAGCTACTGTGAAGAGTTTCTTGCAACGTGACAGATTTAGGTCAGTGTCATTAACAAACTTCCAGATTGATGTTGCCAGCTTGATGATCACAGAAGATGGCAATTCCCTTTGCACAGGGACAGAGGAAAAGAGGATTTGTCACACTAGATAATTCTGTGCATTCTGGCCCAGGCAGACAAGATGTTAAATATCTACATGGGCTTTCAGCAGAGCATTGGATTTGGAGTCAAATGTTTTCAGTCTTGCCTTGTCTCTGCAATTGACTCACAGCATGACCTTGGTGAGGTCTCTTTACTGCTTGGGCCTCTGTTCGTGCATCTCTGAAATGAAGGAAATAACATATGAATGCTTCATTTTTTTTCATTCAACAAATGCTTACTGAGCACATACTGGAGCCAGACACAGTGCTTGCAGTAGGAATGCAACAGAGATCAAAATAAGTATTCCTCTTACCTTAATACACAATGTGACTTTATAGTTGCTCTGTTTATATATGATGGGTATTAGTTTATTCCACAACACACAGATGCTAGAAATGTTACGTCTTTCTTTTTAAGATATATTATTTCTGGTTCTGAATGGCTACCCACCTGATTAGCAGGATGACCCTTGCACTCATTAATGAAGCTCCCTGGAACCTCCTTTTGGAGATTGCATCAATTCTGCACATATGGCCCCAGGAAAATGAGGCAGAGGTGTGGTTAATGGTCAAACCACTGCCTTGCAACTAGTCTCTGGAAATGCTGTGAAGGCATCCTTTGAGGGTGCTGCTTCCATGCAGAGTCACACTGAGGCCACTTTTAGTGTCCTCTTAATGGTCTTACAGTCTTCACAAGAGGACCTAGATGCTGGCCTCAAGGGCACACACCAGGCATCCATTTTCCAAGCCAACCTAGGGCAGCAGTTGCATTGATCCAGTTCTCCGTAGGAAAGCAAAGTACAGGTCTCTATCCACCCATTCTCAGGACATCTGAGCCAGGATTGCCCAAACAACCATCTCTCTTTTGATTCAAACACTTTTCTCTCTCCACCTGGCCTCTCCCTACCTCTACAATGAATGCCTAATTTTTAACGTGCCACTGTATTCATTTGCTAGGGCTTCCATAACAAAATACCACTGGGTTACTTAAACAACATGCATGTATTTTCTCAAAGTTTGGGAGGCCAGCAGTTCTAAAATCAAAGTGTCAGCAGTTTCAGAATCTTCTGAGGCCACTTTCCTTGGTCTGTTGATGACCGTCTTCTTGTGATGTACTCACAAAGCCTTTTCTCTGTGGACTCACAACCCTGGTGTTTCTTTATGGGTCCAAATTGTCTATTTCTATAAGGATACTAGTTAGATTGAATGAGAACTCACTCTAAAGCCTCATTTTACTGTAATCATCTCTCTAAATATCCTATCTCAAAATATAGTCATATTTAGAAGTACTGAGCGTTCAGACTTAAAACACATGACTTTTAGCGGTATACGATTCAGCCCATAATAGTAATCATCACTATCTACTGCTGCATGGGATGCCATTTTTCTAAACTGGGATAAGAATGGCAGCCATTAAGATTTGAAATTCAGCTATTCTGTTAATCTCTCAGAGGGAGTTGTTGTTGTTGTTGTGTTGTTGTTGTTGTTTTCAGGACAGCCTCTGAAACTAAAAGGAAGGTTTGTTGTTGTTGTTGTCTTTTCAGGACAGCCTCTGAAACTAACAGGAAGGTTTTAGAGGCTGCTGGTCCTTCTCAAAGATGGAAAAGAGAACTTAGAAGAAAAATACTGCGGTATGTGCATGGTACATGTGAATACACAGAAAGGAATTGTCATGATGGAGGGTTACCTCTTGTTCATTAATCACGAGCCTATATTCAAGAAAATAAGACACAGTTAATCTCTCAATTGGGATATGCTGCTTCATTAATAATAATAATGAATAATATTAGCTGTATTTATTTTGTTTTTACTATATGTCTGTGCTTTATATGCAGAATCTCCTTTGATCCTCTAATTTTAGAAAGGCATTGTAAGGATCAAAACCAGAAGTATGCGCAGATAATGTGCTTTCAGAGGAAGGGTGAAGAGGAACCAGTATTTATTTTGTTCCTACTAGTGCAAGGTGCTATTCCAGATATTTTCTCTTCATAGTCTCTTTTAATCTTCACAACAACCCCAAAAGGTGGGCAACAATATCTTCATGTAAGAATAATAAAATTAGTCTCAGAGAGATGAACTGACTTGTCGAAGTTCACCCAGTCAGTCATAGTGCAAGCCAAGATTCACTCACAAGGGAAATTGACTCCAGAAGCAGTGTGCTTAGCCACTATCCTAAAAAGATGAATGGTTAGGATGAATATTTTGGGTCATCACTGTTCTGGACAGAACTCAAAATGAGACAGGTCTTTTGGAATGGATCAGTTCCCAGGCAAGTAGTGGGTTCACACACAGCTGCTACAGTGTGTGGGAAGATAACTACTTCAGTGGGTTTTACCTAGTGTAGGGAGGATGAAGATAATAGTGAGTAACAGAGAGGTAATCCAATCAAACAGCATCAGGGGCAGCCATAATAGTGCATGGAAATGGGTGACAGGGTTAAACCCTATAACTGATAGTCTTGTAACAGGCAACGACAGAAGAAATGAAAGGTAAATGGATGCTATAAGCTCATGTGCAAGAGCAGGACTCTATACATCAAAGAAGGAGTGGGGATATGGCAAAAAAACTAGCAAAGTTCCCTTACTTCAGGGACAGGGAAACTAAGAAGGAAATCAAGGAGTTCAAGAGACTGGAGCAGGGATCCAAATACTGTGGTACAAGAATAGTGTAGGATGGGATAGCAGAAAGGCTGACTGGATGCTGGGTACATTTGATTATATTTTGTCATGCTGGAAATTTTGCAATGGCTGCCAGTAGCTCTTAGGATAAAGTCCAGAATCCTCATATGACTTGCAAGACTTCATCATATGACTGCATAATACCCTTGTCTTCTGCTACTAATACTCTGCGTCCCCATCCCCAGTTCATCCACTTCTCTCATTTCCAGCTGGACTGGACCACTGCCTAAGCTGTGTACTCCCCATGGAAAAATGTTTCCTTTGCTCTTTCCATTCAATTTGACTTATCATTCAAGACTCCTATTAAACATCAGATCCTCTCATGCTTTCTGCAACTTTCCCCTCCCTGTCCAGTCTAGGTTAAGAGTCCATGTTATGCACTCCAGTAGCATCTTAAACTTCCCTCTCCTTAACATGTATCATGTTTAAGAACTAATGCCCAACTGCCTATCTGAACTGCACACCTCAAAAAAAATGTGTTGAATGAATGAACATAGAGTTGAACTTTAACACCTTCAGTCTCTACCGACTAGGGGTAATATTTTCTCCATATCTTACTTTGAGATTGAACTTGTGGGTGGTAACCAAGAGGCTGCAGTTATTGGGAGTGATTGCCTACCTCACCTGGCAACTGGGTGATATGGTTTGGCTGTGTCCCCACCTAAATCTCAACTTGAATTGTTTCTCCCCAAATTCCCCTATGTATGGGAGGGATCTGGGGGAGGTAATTGAATCATGGTCTTTCCCGTGGTATTCTCATGATAGTGAATAAGTCTCACGAGATCTGATGGGTTTATCAGGGGTTTCCACTTTTGCTCCCTTCTCATTTTTCTCTTGCCACTGCCATGTAAGAAGTGCCTTTCACCTCCCATCATAATTCTGAGGACTCCCCAGTCATGTGGAATTGTAAGTTCAATTAAACCTCTTTTTCTTCCCAGTCTCAGGTATGTCTTCATCAGCAGTGTGAAAATGGACTAATACACTGGGCATGTCCTGCTGGCCTCAATTGACACATCAAAATTCAATGAAGCTGACTCACCAAGTTCTTGGCTCGGCAAATCTCTCTTAACCCACCAAGTTTTTGCAGTGCTTGAAGAAAATAAAAATAATATTTTCTCTACATTTTTCCACTAATTTAGATGGATTATTTTCCCCTTTACCTGCCTTCTTTTCAACCTTACCCCTCAGAGGACTCTCTTCCCAGAGGACTCTCCTCCAATTTGCTGGTGTCCCTTGTGTTGGAGGAGGGGTTTTAAAGGAAAGTGTGGGCCTTTTCAGGACTGCAGTAGCAACCCTTAATGCTACTAGGACAGAAGTCACTCCACTGTTTCTGGTGGGGTTGCCAAGCAACATCCCTGATTGCCTTGAAATGGGTTGAGGCCATAGGAAGCTTTGTCAGGGGAGAGGACACTGGGAAGAGTCACTGGGAGCTCCTTCTCTTACAAATTTGTCTTTCATTCTCTTGTTTCCAGATTCCCTTTCTTTTTTCTTTCTTCTTTTTTTTTTTTTTTTTTTTGTTTGTTTTTTTTTTTTTGAGTCTCACTCTGTCGGCCAGCCTGGAGAGCAGTGGCATGATCTCAGCTCACTACAACCCCCATCTCCTGGGCTCAAGCAATTCTTCTGCCTCAGCCTTCTGAGTAGCTGGGATTACAGGCATGTGCCACCATGCTAGGCTAATGTTTGTATTTTTAGTAGAGATGGGGTTTCACTGGTTGGCGTTAGGTAATCCACCTGCCTTGGCCTCCCAAGGTACTGGGATTATAGGTGTGAGCCACTGCGCTCGTCCCAGATTCAATTTTTATTATTTAAAAATGATGTCTCCTCTGATGGTACCCTGCTGCCATTTTGAGTTTAAAGTACATTTTTTGTCATTGGTCACTTGTGAACTTGTGCAAGGCAGAGATTTATCTCTAACTCTTCCACTCAGTTCCTATACTGGAGAGGATTTCAGAGGAGACACATATACAATAGGGAAAGCCAAGGAACTTCATGAGACAATGATTCCAAGTCTTGATCTTGAGCCATGCCTGGCTCAAGGGAATAATGAAAGCTAACTTCAGTTGAATGCTTACTAGGTGCCAGGAAGTTATAGACAGGGACTTAACTGCACTAACTCATGTAAGCGATGACTCCCTGGCAAAAGATGTGTCCTCATGCCAACAAGATGAAGTAGGAGTTATTCTACCTACATGACAGATGAAGAGACTGAGGTTACAATAACTTTCCATGGCCACACAGTTTGTGAAGACCAGAATCAAGAAGTAAACCCCTTCAGGCCTTTGGCCCCCTGCTGCTAACCACTCCATATCATCCTCATGTCTTACCATTTGTGCTAAATCAGTAATTGCAAAACTGAAGTTACCAGCCCTTTCTGGTGCCTTGGTTTCCTCATCTGTATGATGGAAATAATAACAACTCTGTCTTAGAGATTTGTAAGAATTAAATAATATACATTTTAAATACCTGGGACATCACAGAAGCTCAGTAAAAATTATATGCCTTCTTTTCCTCTTCTATCAATTTGTGCTGAATCCTAAGACCTGACTGAACCTAGAAGGGCAGAAAATGGCATTTATATTTCCCTTTTTGGGAGACATCACTTGCAGAAGTAATGCTTTCATGAACACTTAAACTTTCTCATTATGATACAGTGTCTTCATTCTGCCCATCAAAAATTTCAGTGCCACTGCAAGAGACGGGAAATTGGTTCACCTGTTATGGTCAAGGATAAAAATTCTGGGAATTTTGGGATCAGAGAGACACAAATAATATGAGAAAGTAGAATGACAGAGGATGCTAAACAAGGACAATGATGCCTTCACAGGGCCCCACTTCCTGTCTACAGAAGTCATTCTCCCTCCTCATTCATTCTAAAAATCTCCTCAAGCTATGTCGGTCTACATTGAATGTACCTCAGAAAGGTTTTCAGGGGGCTTGGACCAGACTGTTTTTCTGCTCTACCCACTATGATGAAATGTGGGAACTGGCTCAGGTGGAGATCAAGGGCCTTCATTATGTGCCTTAGTGTTGGGGAACAGACTACAGTTTTCATCTCCTGATCTCAATTACCTATGCCACTGCTCAGTGTCTGCCCATTTCACTGCCTTAGTACCACTCTTTCCCAGACAAGAGTGATGCATGGTCAACACTGCTTTGCCAGAGAGAGCTGGCAGCCCTACCTGGAGCCAGTAGACTTCCCTGAGGTGTTTGAGAAGGAGTAAGAAATGCATCAGTGCTCTGAGTCAGACCACACTCTTCCAGATGGAAAACTTGCCCTCCAGAACAGGCAGAAGCTCTGTGATTACAGGTGTCAGTACATTTAACACTATCCAGATACACTTGACTCTGGCTCATGGAGGGATTTCACGGTTCTCTGTTAAAGGTGTGGTGCCAGATGCCTTTAGAGTCTGAGCTAGCCTTGTAGATAACTTTCTAGAGGATTTATTTGTATCTATTGAGGAAATCGCATGTGGCATAGTTAGAAGACCTCTTTATGGAGACTGACAAATCATAATTCCATCATGGCCACCTGTCAGATTACTTGGCTGCGTGGCCATAGTCAAATTATATCACTTTTCTAAGTCTCAGTTTCTTTGTGTGTAAACTGAAGTGTTAATTAGACCCATCTCACTGGGTTGCCATGAAGTTAAATAAGATGTTATGATCTGTATGTTGGTTATTCTCCTCCAAAAGTAATGTCTTGGAACCTAATACCCAAGTTTTAGGGTATTAGGGTTTTAAGAGGTGGGACCTTTGGGAAGTGATTAAGTCATGACCCTACATTCACATTAATTGGATTAGTGACCTTGTAACAAGCTCAAGCTCCCTTGCCCCTTCCACCATGTGAGGAGAACAAAGCAAGAAGGGGCCATCTATGAAGAACGGGCCCTCATCAGACACTGAATCTGCTGATGCCTTAATCTTAGATTTTCCAGCACCTAGAATTGTGAAAAATACATTTTTATTGCCTATAAATCACTCAGTCTAAGTATTTTGTCATAGCACTCCTAACATACTAAGACATAAAATAACTTGCATCAAATTCATACTATAGTGCTTGGCTCTCCCTAGTGCCATGAGCTCAACTGATTTTAGTTTATTATTAAGATTAATTTGTCTATCTGTTTATCAAAATTATATTTTTTATTTGTGCCATTTATTTAACAAATAGATAGGCTCTTTACATGACAGACACTGTTCTAGGTTTTTAAAAAGTACCTAATTCTTATAACACCCATCTTAGGCAGGACCTACTAAGAATCTCCTTTTTACGGAAGAAACATTTGAAGCAAAAGAGATTAAATATCTCAGTCGAGTCAGACAGCTGGTATATGGCCAAGTTCTATGTCCTGTTTCCTGTCTTGAAATGTGTGCTCTTAGCCACAGCCATATGCTGCCTGTTATTTTCTCATGTCAGGAATAAGGTTGAGCGTAATGGTGAAATCACTAACCTGGAATTAGAAAATTTGAGTTCTAATTCTGGTTCCGTAGGTGCCTGAAAATTCAGGAAAAACCTAGAACCTGGGTCTAGTCTCTAAGCTCAGAATACTTTTGTGCACTCACAAAATGTGAGGTGACACTATTACTAATTTATAATTATGTGTTACACAATTAACACCATATAATTAACAAACCCTTGGCAGTGTTTATAATCATCCCTAATTTATAACAGCATTACAATCTCCATATGTATTCAGGCCTGTGGCAAAGTCAGTACAATCTCTGCTCCCTGGTTAAAGCTTGTGGGAATCACTAGACAGGGAAAGCACAGTCATCTCTGGTGACATCAGCACAAAATTCAGACTTTCAGTGTGGGCTTCCCTTCTTTCTCCCCATCATCAGCTCTGCAGCTTTTGTTTAAAATTTTTATCCAGGCCTGGGATAAATATCTCCATTTAGAAGTTTCATGAAGACTATGAAGCCTGAACTGTTGAAAAGGCTCATTGACCACTCTTAGGAATAGATTGGCTCTTGAGTAGAATCAACACAGTTTCAGGGGACACCTACCAAGCACGGGATGTTGGGAGCGGAGGTCAAATATTCGATCAGAGAGCAACTCGACTTGTGATTCATGAAACCTATTTGTTTATTCCAAGCTACTTGGCAGATATTCTTCTTTTACTGATTTCACAATGTCTCCTTCAAGCCTCATGCCCACCATTATCCCAGGTTCAGTGATCTGGATTCTGTCTACTGATTATATCATATATATCAAGGCGTTCCTCTTCATCCTTTAGCCTAACTCTTTACTTGCCAGTTTAGAAGCCTCTTCCTTTCAGTTAATACTTACAAATAATATATCTACTTAATACATGTGCTTCTATGATATATTTCAGGGTTTTGTTAAAGTGACCATAACTACCATTCCTATGAAGATGTTTATCTTT
This sequence comes from Piliocolobus tephrosceles, assembly GCF_002776525.5. Lineage (NCBI taxonomy): Eukaryota > Metazoa > Chordata > Mammalia > Primates > Cercopithecidae > Piliocolobus > Piliocolobus tephrosceles. Next base: position 19,789,595 of record NC_045447.1, on the reverse strand, counting down.
ATATAAAGACTGCCTTCTCTGATGGGCAGGAGGGTGCTACGCAAGCTATATTAACTTTGTAAGTGATCCTAGTTCAAACTATGCATGAAATACTGAAAAGGGAACTAAACTCATGGTTTAGACTAGATGAGAGGTACTCACCCAAGACTGGTAGCATTCCAGAATGTGCAAGAAAAGTTGTTAAGGGATCTGTGAAATATTATTCAAAAGTGTATGTGAAAGTACATTTTTATTGGGAAGGAGCCTAGAGCTTTCAGATATCTCAAATAAATCTGTAACTTTCCTCAAATTAATTAAAATTAAAGAGATTTGTAATTTCCCCCAAATTGACTAGGTGACAAGTTTATTTAATAAACGTGATGTTATTTCCCACTCATTGGTTCAAATATATCCCATTGCATTCCTTGCATCCATGTCAATTTGTGAGTTTGCTGAGAGGGGAGGGTTCCAAGAGAAAGTAGTGAGAGAATATACTATGTGACTTGACTGCAAATGCCGACAATTAGATCCAATACTGAAAAGTAAGGAATGGCATCACACATGTAACTGCAGGTCCTAATAACAATTTAGAGAGAGAAGGAATATTGACAAGAGTTTACTCAGGCAGCCTCCTCCTTTTATGTTTTCAGAGCTGCTAAGGCTGGAGTCACTGATATGTAGTTCTAAAGAAGAGACTGACCTCCACTCAGCCTAAGATTATTATGAACATCCAAGGATTTAGTTGATTCTCAGTTGGAAAAATGTCTATGCATAAAATTTTGGTAACAAGAAATTATATGTTTATATATATATATATAGTCTGGCAGCATATATGTGTGTGTATATATCTATATAGATATGAAGAGAGAAAGAGTGTTTAGTAATCCATTAGTATAAATATCATGGGGTTGATCCTTAATTCTTATACTAACTATAAGATTAGACTAGAAAACCTTTTACTTCTACAGTAAAAAGACAGTAAAAAGAGGACTAAACTCATAGTCAGTGTTCAAACTTGAAGAATAACTTTTGGTATAAATATCTCTTTATATAAATTCTTTATATAAATTATATAATTAAAAATGTTGGAGTTTTAAAGATCTGTAACATCTTCTTTAGCCCTAAAAGTCTGTAATTCCACCTGTCCAGTCTTCTCTCCATTTGTCCTGTTAAATTAATCCTCTGTAACTCTAATAAAGTAGTTTTCCTAAAAATCTATCTTGACTGCCATGAATAGTGCTACATTAGCTTTCTTTTAGTCAATATGTGTCTAACACGTTTTTGTCAATTCTTTTATTTTCAACCTTTATCTACTTTTAAATTTATAACTCGTAGTCTCTGGTTTTTTACTGACAAGTTTTATCCAATTATATTTATTGTGATTATCTGTATAGTAAATTTTGTTATTGTACCTGTTTGTGTCAAGCTATTTTAATGATTCTTTTGTTGTCTTTTATTGCTTTCTTTTCAATTTTTTTTCTCTATTAACTTAAAAGTTACAGGATCTGCATCTAGTATATCAGGGGTTAATCACTCCTCAGTCTTGGACTCTATGGTCTCTACCCTGGATCATTTATCACCATCTAGTGGATGGATCCGTATCATTATTATCATTTTCTTTCTACAGAACAGAGTATAGGATAACATATTTGTCATTTGGATCATTTTATCAGTACAGGCAACCCAACAAGATACTCCACATTCCAAATTATATTCTTGGACTTGAATAATCCATAAGACACATTTCTATTGTGTTCATCTGTTTTGCTCCCCCACCTTTCTTCCTCTTTGCAATATGTAGTCTCTGTGTAACTCTGATTTTAATCACTTAAGGGAGCTTTGCTGTTAGTGTGACCTCTTCTTGCCCTTCTCTTTGAAGGGGGCAGATGTGCCAGGGTCCAGAATTTTCCAATGATTTTATTTGATAGCTAATTAATGTCCTTCTGTGGTTTCCATAGCAATGCCATGCTTTGCTGCCAGGCCTTATCCAAATGGGCATTCTGTTCACTCTTGTGTCTTAGCATCAGCATATTAATCAGACACCATAAGTCCTTGGTTGCTGCATCAAATTGGTAAGACACTAATTGAATTGAAATATCACTTGGAGGCTTCAGGCTTCTCTTCCAGCTAGAGGGGAACCTTATTAGCTCAAAGGGCCAGCCAGACCCAAGCAGGAAACATTTGGAAATCCACACAACTTTTTGTCCTTTCATAGCGAATTATTATTATTTTTTTGTCACCACAGAATAAATATTTTGATGTCTAAATCCTTCTTGCTCCTTGAAAATTGTTCTATTTCCCTGACCTTTCTAGTCTATTAGACAATGCTGTATTCTTTCTGTAAGATGAAGTGACTGAGTTAATATTTTCAAGGTGAAGGGAATAATTTTTCCCACAGCTGCAGTGGGTGAAGTCTGGAAAAGAACTCAAATTGAAGGTCCTAATTGAATTGTGATAAGGATTAAGTAGCACACTGCATATGAAGATTGCTTAGCAATCTGTAAAGTGCAGTGTAAATACAAGGGATTTTTACATTAGGAGTCTTTGGAAGTGCCTGGAAGGTATAGATGAAGAAGAAAAGAAAGAGAGGGCACTGAGGAACAATCAGTCTTAAATTCATTCTTTAAATGGTAAAGATTATGGATAATTGTTTCCACTTCTCATATAGAGTCAAAATCCTCACTCTCTTTGGTAGGTTTACTATTTCAAGTAACACCTGTTAAAATCACTATTGGAACTGACCCTTAAATATGCAATGCATATTTATACTTTATAATTGTTTTTGCATCCACTGTTCCTTTGGTCACTCTATTCTTTTCTACTTGCTCAACTCCTGATCATTTTTCAACACTTAGAATGAGGAAGTCCTTTATCAAAAGGCTTTTCCAACCCCACAAAGAGTTAATACCTCCTTCAGTGTTCCCCTCTGTGTGCCTGACTGCATGAAAGCACTGATAATGGTAAACTATAATTACTATTGTTTTTTAAACTGGTTTATGTGTCTGTCTTTTTCATTAGTGTATGACTGGCACAAAAACATGAATGATTTCCTTTCAAATCTATGTATTTCTGACATGTCCCATTCACCTCTTAGGTGTTTAAGAAATGTTTCCTTGTTGACTGGCCTTCTTCTAAATTTCATGCTTGATGGATAAGCTGTGATGTGACCTCTGGCATAAAGGATTTCAACTTAAACAAGCATTGAACCTTCTCAAAATCTGAGGTCTAAATACCTATGTCAGTGTAAGGTGCATGCCACACTCTGAAAGTTGATATAGAACATATGCTAATTCATACTAAAAACTGAAATATTGAAGTCGGAATTTACCATTCTTAAAAAAAAAAAATCTTCCCAGACACACTTAGACAAAGTAGATAATTCTTTGCCTCTATGCGTTGAAACCCTCCTATTGTTTCATCTTAAAATAAGCTACACTAGGGATGGTCTTCACTTTTGTGTCCTGCTAACACAGACTTCAATAACCTCTGAGATAGGTCTCTGTATTTTATCTAGGAGGATATTACCATAAGAAGGAAATGCACATTGCAGAACTGGAGCCAGTGGGTGAAAGTATGCAAAGCTGGTCAAAGTATGGAAGGATATTCCAATTAGATCTGGTTTATAACACAAGCTGGAATGGGAGCTATTACTCTTCTTCCATGAAATAATGTTAATAATTCAAAGAAAGTGGAAGACACAGATAATTAGCTAGCTCCCTGTCCCTAGTATGATCTAGTCAGTGAATAGTGGTGATTTCCCAATGATGAAGAGATTTGTACTGGAAGAAGTTTAGATCACAGTAGTTCTATTTTCTCTTCCAACCTTGAAATTTTGTGATTCTGCATTTCTCTGCCAATGCAGAAATGAGGATCCAGGTGCTCAGGAAGCACCTCTTGCAAGTACCACCTTAACAAAAAGATGAACTCAGAGTTTCTGGAGACTAAGAAGTGATGTCTGATCAAATCCTTTACAGAACTGCTTTCAAATGAGCTGTCTTTGTTAGTCTTTCAAACTGATGTAACCTCCAAGTTAAAGCTGTCTTTCTTAGTCTATCATCCTGATTTAACCCTCATAAGGCCTCTCACCATTTCACAGATGCCAAGGAAGCGGCAGTGTTTATATTTCTGTGTGTGGGGAAGGGGAGTGGGTGTAGGTGGTAGATGCGCATGTGTATTATCAAAGGAGACAGATATATATATATATATATATATATATATATATATATATATAATTTCTTAGGGAAGTCTGTCTGGCAAACCAATGCAATACTAAAACTTACCCTGTTTTTTGGTCACTGATTTTATTTAAACTAAAACTTTACCTTTAATATAGAAAGAATTTCTGGGAAACCTAACAGTTCTTTTTTTTTTTTTTTTTTTAGAAAGCAGGAGGGGAGAAATTATTTCTTCAAACACACACACACACACACACACACACACACACACTCTCTCTCTCTCTCTCTCTCTCTCTCTCTAAACAACCTCAGACTGAAAAAAAAATACTTAATCCCTTGGCAACTACGTTGAAGGAGAAAATACAAATGCAGCCAGTATAATTTGGAAGAAGGTGCATTGCCAAGGGAGTCAGAAAGTGAGGTTCAAGCCCTCATTCAGGCAGTAACTCTGGGTGTAATGATGGGCATGTCATTCCTCTCTGAGCCTATTTCTCAAACTAAGGAGTTTGATGAGCTGATATCCAAAACTACTTACTGTCCTGTGATTATGTGAATGGACCCCCTCCTAATCCCACCTACTGGCCAGCTTCCATTAGTTTTAGTGTATTCAGAATGAAAGATGCCCTATGGGTAAGATAGCATTGTCACTGTATCCCCACCCCTGTGTGAGAAAGAGTCAAAAAGAAGAGAACACACACACACACACACACACACACACACACACACACACACACACACGGAATTAAGCATAAAGAGGGAAGAAATCTTAACCGAAGAAATATCTTCTTTATCTATGTCCATTTCCTCCAAAAAGGAAAAATGGCAGTGTCAGTTGTACATTACATATATCTCTCTTTCTTTTTAGTGTTTAATCTTAGCACCTGCACAGCAGAGATCTTTACAATTCATTGCATATGCTTTCTCCCTTCTCCCCCCTCAATACAGCACCTGAGGCCTAAGAAGCAACTCCCTCAATGCTCCACAAAAGGCTGAGACCCTTCTTCATGACAGAGTATAGAAATAACAAACATGCCCAACGGTTTTATACAGTTGCTAGAACGTTTTCATTTCCAACAAATGAAGATTTTCCTCCTTTTCTTTGAATATTAATTACATTTTACAAATTTTTGTGGGTTTTTTTGTTTTGTTTTGTTTTGCTTCATTTTGTTCTGTTGTGTGTGCACAACAACAGGGAAAGTCGATGGCAAGGAGTCCCGGGTTAGCAGAGTTTGGCTGTCATCTGGTCCGACTGTTTGAGGATCTCCGTGTTGTACAGGTCCAAGGCGTGGTTCACCCTGATGATCTCGCTGTTGGTCAGTTTCAGGCGGTGTTTCAGCATACAGGAGAACAAGTCCAGCTGGGGTTTCCCCGGGGCCACAGGAGGGGCCAGGCGATTAATTCGGTCCCGAATATCCAACAAGAGGAGCATCACCGACGAAGAGGAATAGAACTGGCCTCCCTGTGTGTAGGACTGGTTGACCTGCTGCACCGCGCTGCGCAGGAGGTCAGCGTTGAACCTCAGGCTATACCCGAACACCTGCACATCCGAGATCTTGATGTAGAACTGCCTCTTGGAGGGATCGGACAGGTCCACGGGGCCCTGGCCAGTCTCATTTCGCAGTAGGGTAGGTAGCCGAGTCCGACTACGTAGGTAGATGTGGACCGTCTCGAAAAATGTTTTCCACCGATTGCCCAGCAAAAGAGTCCAGTTGTAGCACTGGCTGTTTTGGAGACGGATCTTCTCCCAGCGTGGGTAGCCAAATTCCCCGAAGGGCATGTTCCAGCCCTCTGAATGGCTCCCGCTAAAAGGGTTGACATAGACAAAGAACATGGGGTCCAGGCTGCTGTTGCGCATCTGGCAGATGCGCATGGACATGCCGATCACCATGTGGATGAAGTCCATGCGGTTCTTGTTGCTCTTGAGAGTGAGGGACATGCGCTTGCGCCACCGAGGGTCAAAGAAGGTGTCGAGGCGGATCTCGTTGCTGATGAAGGTGGTGTGGACGTAGAGGCGTGAGTCCATCTTCTGCAGCAGGTACTTCAGCTCCAGGTCCTGGAAGTCCAGATCGGTCTCAAAGCTGATGAACTGCTCGCTCCGCTCCGAGTCCACGTTCTGTGGTTCGCAGCGGCCTCGGTACAGCTTGTAGCCCTTGTTGCAGGAGCCACAGAGGGAGATGTTGGCCAGGCTGCACATGGCGCAGCTGTTGTTCCCACCTATCACGCAGGGGATGGGGCGCTGGCACAGCGTGGTGCTGCCGTGGCACACGCAGCTCCGCTGGCTCTCCAGGAAGGTTCCCCAAAACCCATTCTCATTACAGTAGAGGAGCGACTGGACCCTTGCAAGCCACTGCTGAATTGTCCTGGGAGATAGAGGAAAAATGGAGAAGGTTAACCACCATGAGTGGGTCTGTGAGTTACAGTTATCCAACTGATAATGCGAACTGGAGCTGCCCAAAGGATGAAAGGACTGGACAGAGCAGCAACAATAGCAAGGGCATCGAATATAAACATAAGAACTACATTGTAGCTCCTCATAAGGCCACAAACCAGCTGCATGACCTGGTACTTTACCTTCCTAATGTTCGATGTCCTCATCTGCAAAGTGAACAGAGTGGAGTAAATGTTCTTTGGGGTCCTTCCAGCTCTGGGATTCCATTATACACTAGTCCCAAAGAAGTGTGATTCAGGAAATGAAAGTGTCTAGACTCAAATACCCCTTCTGGATGACAACATATTGTAAACAATCAGCAATGAAAAAGACCTTAGGGATTATTTTGTTTAACTTAAACCACATGTTTCAACCCCCATTACAGATTCGTCCCATGAAGGTGTGTAACATCTAACAACTTCAACAAAAACAAATTATATTTTATCATACTCTAGAAATCATGTAGTGCTTCCCTACTGATGGTCTTACATGATTCTCATGGTGGTTTTTCAGAACATGTTGGAAAGGGGTTATTTCCCAACAGATGCTGGAGAGGGTGTGGAGAAACAGGAACACTTTTACACTGTTGGTGGGAGTATAAGTTAGTTCAACCATTGTGGAAGACAGTGTGACGATTCCTCAAGGATCTAGAAGCAGAAATATCATTTAACCCAGCAATCCCATTAATGGCTATATACCCAAAGGATTATAAATCATTCTACTATAAAGACACATGTACATGTATATTTATTGCAGCACTGTTCACAATAGCAAAGACTTGGAACCAACACAAATGCCCACTAATGATAGACTGGATAAAGAAAATGTGGCACATATACACCATGGAATACTATGCACCCATAAAAATGGATGAGTTCCTGTCCTTTGCATGGACATGGATGAAGCTGGAAACCATCATACTCAGCAAACTAACGTAAGAACAGAAAACGAAACACCGCATGTTCTCACTAATAAGTGGGAGTTGAACAATGAGAACACATGGACACGGGGAGGGGAACATCACACACCGGGGCCTGTTGGGGGTTGGGGAGTTAGGGGAGGGATAGCATTAGTAGAAATACCTAATGTAGATGACGGGTTGATGGGTGCAGCAAACCACCATGGCACATGTATACCTATGTAACAAACCTGCACATTCTGCCCATGTATCTCAGAACTTAAAGTATAATAAATAAAAGAAAGAAAGAAAGAAAGAAAGAAAGAAAGAAAGAAAGAAAGAAA
>NC_045447.1:19712297-19781761 GCF_002776525.5 Piliocolobus tephrosceles | reverse complement strand
AAAGAAAGAAAGAAAGAAAGAAAGAAAGAAAGAAAGAAAGAAAGAAAGAAAGAAAGAGAAAGAAAGAAAGAAAGAAAGAAAGAAAGAAAGAAAGAAAGAAAGAAAGAAAGAAAGAAAGAAAAGAAAGGGGTTATTTCCCTGCATTTTTCCAGAGCTCCAAACTCTCCATTCAGTTGCATTTCTATTGCAGCCTCTGGGCCCCTCCCCACAGGCCCTCAACACTATAAATGATACCAAAGTCTATAACCTGAGTTCAGCCACTGAAACGTTCTAATGAAGACAGATATTCCATCAGATAAGAAGCAGCATCAGAGGAGGAACAAATATGCAAGGCAGTCAGCTTAAAGGCCTCTCATCTTTCCTTTTTTCTTTGCAAGTCACCCTTTGGCTGTCTTCCATGCTACCAATAATCCCTTGTGTGTCTAGCACTTTTTACCCTGCACAGGGTATATTCACTCCCATTTTCTCGCTTGAGCCTCACAGCAACACCCTAAAAATACCTTGGGACTTGAGGTCAGTCAGACACAGCTCAAAATCCTGACTTCTCCACCTGCAAGCTGAGGTAATGCTGGGCAGTTTTCTTCATCTTCCTAATCATTCCTACCACACAGAGCTATGTGAGGATTATATGAATTTTTATGTGAAGGCTTAGTCCCAAACTTGGTATTTATTAAGAGCTCAATAAAAGTTAGCAGTTGTTATTCCTGCAAAGGGACTGTCAGCAATATTTTATAGACATGGCAATGGAAGCTCAGAGGTGAAAGGATGGACTCAGAGTCAAACAATCAGAGAGTAGTCTCCTGGCTCACAGCTGTGGCTGTTTGCATTGTCTGTCAAGCGAGAGTCAAGAGCACTCTTCTTAAGGCTGTTGTGTGTTGTGGAGATGGTGATGGTGATGGTGATGATGATGATGATGATGATAATGATGCTCTCAGTGGTTCCTGATCTCCATTTTATAAAAGTAGAAACAGAAGCTAATTTGCATTGTACTCTCTGTGGTAGGAAGTGCTAACAATCCATCTATTCTATCACTTCCACTGATGAGCCACAATCCCCAAATCACAAACACCAAGAGCCTAATTAGGCAGTAGAGGCTAATGTTGAGAAGCATGGTTGTTGGCCCAAGCAGAGCTGAGTTCAAAGCTGCATTCTATAACCAGGATCGAGTCACTTCATCTCTTTAAGCCTCAGTATCAATATCTAAAATGAGGATAATAATGCCCATCTTAGGCAGCTGGTGAGAGGATTCAGTGAGATAATATATTTAAAGTGCTTAAAAGAGCCTGGCACAGAGCAATTATGGAAAAGGTAATAATAAAAAGTACTCTTATCCCAGAGAATAAGCTCTTCCTTTGAAGGTATTGAGACACTCTCAGGGATTTCACTATCACTCTGGAGTTTGAGGAAAACCATTTTGTTATATCCATTTGAAAATGGATACTGTTGAAATGGCTTCCCAGCATGCTTTGCTTTCAATGAGTTGCTTATCGGTTGGGAGAAAATGGCGGAATAATTAGTGGGCTCCTTGAAACCCTCTCCTTTTCAAATCCACAGAACCACTCAGCCCTGGCGATAAAACCTCCCTGACAGTATCCAAAACACTGTATTGAAACCCCTCGTTTCTTTGTCAGTTTCCCCTCCAGGTTCTTAGGCTGGAGAGGAGAGGTCCCTCCTTCTCCGAGCACCTAGCCCAGGGCCTGGCTCTACAAATACTTGCTGAGTGAATCAATGTTTGATGAATGAATGCATAAAGAATATTCATATTTTTCTTGTTAGTTTTCATTTAAAAAAAGGAAAAACAAACTTCTCTGTCTCCCCTCAGGACTGCAGTATACGTTTTCCGTACCATCCACCCACACAGCTCCAGGCCTCCCCAGTTTCTGCTTCGTGAGACCAATCCTATTACAGCCTGGAGAACAGCAGCAGGCCCAGCCTTCAGTAAACGGAGCTAGAATAATAATGAGCTCTGTGGCTCCCACCTCCCAAACCAGAACATTGACTGAATATTGGGTATGAGTCATCTGATATTTTTGTGAGCTGCAGGGGCCCTCCACACGGCCCTGATTGCGTGGTTCCATCTGACGAGAGTGTCATTTCAAAATGCCTCTTTCACATGGCCCACACTTGCCCCTGTCACTCCCTCTCCAAGTGACAGGACAGTACCCCATTTAGAGTTCCTCTGTTCCCATCTGCAAGGCATTCTATAACCCCGTAGAGCGCCCCCTTTCTCGTGTCTCATCATTGGGACCCTTTGTAAGGACCACAGCCCCCACTCCTTGAATCAATGCTTCATTGTGGCTGAACTCTCAGAATCCTCGGTGAGGGAAATAAAAAGATGAAAGTTCCTGGTGATGCTGCAATAAGCAACGGGGCTAATGGCAAATTAGGATTCCAGCCCTGTCAGGCAGGAGGAATTGGGGACAGAGGGCCTCTGAGATACATTCGCGAGCTGCGTGGCACCTGCATCTCCTGACCTCAGAATAATCATGAAGTTGTGGGCTGTATCAAAGAAGGCATTAATGATACAGCAAGAGGACTTAGAAAGCAGGTGGTGTTCACGGGGAGCAGGGAGCACGAGGCTGAGGGAAAGAGGAAAGAAAACAGAGGGGAAAGGTGGAGAGTGGGGAAGGGTGATAAGTGGAGAAAAGGACTTGGTGTTGGAGATGGTGGGGAAATGTGGAGCAAATGAGCAGAGAGAGGCTATGGAGGAGACACTGGACAGGGAAGATGAGATGGAATGAAATTAGAGTGGGTTGGATAGAAACAGAGATGCAGCTAAGGCATCATCTGTCTTAACTCACAGATTTGGGGAAGAGCCCAGGCTGGGGGTCCTAATTCAACTACTGGATGGGCCACTTGAGGGTGGGCTAGTTGTCCATTCTCCTTTTCTAGAGAGGCCAATTGCAGAGACAGTGGGGGCAGAGAGGTAAAGCAATGTTACCAGTGAGTCCTGATCCCCAAGGTCAACAAACTTTCTTTTGCTTTTCAGTATTTCATTTTGAGATTAGAACCAAAAAAAGCTTATTTCATTGTGTGTTTGTGTGTGTGTGTGTGTGTCTGTATGTGTGTGTGTTTCTTTCGAATACAAGCAAATTGCAATAATGAGGAAAAAGCCTCAATCAAATCAATCTCCCATACCTTCTCCATCTCCAGCCAGTTCTCTCAGTAGTTATCATGGATAGTCATAAACTCTGCAAGGTTCAATTGCAGGCAGTGCCCTAAACCAGCTGAGGGCATCTGTGACTTACAGCTATTGAGTTCTCACTGTATACCAGGCATAGTGCTGGAGGCTCTTCATACTGTCTCCCTGAATAGCACACAAAACCACCTCCATATTACAGACAAAGAAAAATGAGCCCTTGAGAAGTGAGATAACTTGTCTGAGATCACAAAGGTACTCCCCACATTCAAATACCAAACTCTCTACCTCTGTCATCAGCGCACTTTCTTCTAGGTATCATAATGTAAAATTATAATGATAAGGTGAGCAATAAGAAGAAAGCAAGACACAAAAAAAGAAATATATTGAAATAATGGAAAAATACTGAAAGTTTGCACCTGTGAAGGGCCTATTATCACATTCCTTGCTTCCTCTGGATCTGCCAGGGTCCCTCTCCTCCACTCACAGATAATTGGGGCTCCCGACAGGTGCATAGGGAGACACTGGGGATCAGGGATAGGAGGGACTGAGATCTACACATACCATTTCCCAGGCTAGTTGCTGACAGCCTGCCTCAACCCTGGCAACAGAGAAGCAGCTTAATAGGCTGCTCCAGAGGGGAGGGTCTCACAAAGGCTGACACAGCCCCACTGAAAGCCAGTCAGTGTGAGGCAGGGAGGAGCAGGTTTTAAAGTGCTTTACTCTGTCCCTAAGGATCCAAAGCATCTTCCATCTGCAGCCAAAGCTGGGATGCAATACATCCAAATCAACATCTTTCTGTTGGATGGGATTTCAATTCATTCTGATAGGGGGCTGAGAGGAGAGAAGGAAGGAGGAAGTAGGAGAAAGAAGGAAGCTGAATTTTCATTTCTAAACAGGAAAACCCTGGAGCCTGATTGATAGGTACTTACACTGGCTCTGAATAAAGCAGTTTTGACCATTAGAAGCAGGGAACCTTCAAGAAGAAACCTTGGAAATGCTCGTCTTTCTCATGTTCAGGCCTGAACTCAGAGACTTGGTTGCTGAGGTTGAAAAAAATCAGTGTTTCTTAAGTGTTTTCTACATTGTGGCAGTTACCCCTTTATTCTCACATCAGCCCCATGAGATAGGATTCCATTGTGATTTTTATCCCACTGATCAGGGCATTGAAGGCCACAGAGAGACTGTGACTCACCTTGGTCACACAGCATGGGAGTAGCAGAGCAAAGTTCAGGATTCCTGGATCCAAACCCAATACTCCCTCAATGCCCATGCTCTCTATTCCCTGCCCTCTAAACCCCCGACTGGAGGAGAAAGAGGCTCTGGACCATGGAAACACCTCAGCTGACCCCCTGCAGGCTCTGTCTTTGCCTCCACCAGGAATTTCTGGCAACCTGACAGGTCTCCTGGTGACACAGCATGGATTCGCTCGTCATTTCGAGGACAGCCTCCACCACCCAGGGCTTTCCATCAGTGCTTTCAAAGGTACACATCTCCCTTTCAGAACCCCCTGGCTGGGGAGCCCAGGCTGGGGTTCCTAATTCAAGCAAACTCCCTGCTGATTTTAATTGGAGGTTTTGCCTAAGATGGGAATACAGTGTGGGGCCAGTGGCATTTTAAGGAAGATCATACAAATCGAGTGCCAAGGAGAGAGGAAGAAAAACAGATCTAGGTTAAAATAGAAAGCTATAATCCATAACTCCCATTTGCCTACCGGGGTGTGTATTTAAAAGTACAGAAGAAATGAAAAAAATGAAATTGGAGTTCTGCATTATTCTTTTATTTATGCCTTTTGCTTTCTCCTTGGCATTTCTTTGACATTGTAATGGGTGTCTGAGTAATTCTGTGACTCCACAAAACATATATTCCACAGACCACAGACTAAAGAGAGAAGACAAACAGCTGTTTTTTTTACGTTTCTGATGATGCACTGTTCTTTAGTTGTGCTGTGTGTGACTGTGTGTGTGTGTGTGTGTGTTAAAGAAGTGGTATTTATAAGAGATGAATACATCAACTCAATGGTGTCAGAATGCTTGAGATTCCACTGAAAGTAGCCTCAGAAATACTATGGATGTGCTAGTATGAATTATAACTGGCCATCAGACTCACTCTGTTCACTATTTTTCCCCGATAAATATTTAGCTTTTAATCATTACCCTCTTTGAGTTTCTAACATTGCTTTAATAACATGTTTTTCCTTCTCTCAGTTCTTCACATGGTGTCATAGCCTCCCTGAGTAGCTCATAATAATAAGGAAGAAATACCAAAAGAAAATGTTATAGTCCCTTGTCATGCTGAAGCTATATTCTAATTTTCAATTGTGGAGTGAAGGTAATATACGTCTTACCAGAGAGCGCAGAGGAAGAGGGAAGAAGGAAGAAGGAGAAGAGCATCAATGTAAAAAATCCAATAGGGTCTTTAAAATTAGGTTGTCAGGAGTTTAATTGAGGAGGATTATGAAACAATTTTTGCAATTACACAGTTCTGTGTCTGGGAAGGAGGTGACAGGCAACATCAGCTGCATATTCAAATTCAGCATTTTGCTTTGGGGCATGAATGTGTGGAAGACAAGTGAAGGAAGGCGCCGGGAGCCTCTCAATGGTGACAGAAAGGCTAAAAACAGCAGGACACTTCCTGGTGGAGGGCTACAAGAGTGGTTTATTCTTCTTGAGCAGTAGTTAGACTGGATAATAACAGACTCCAACCAAAAAGCTATGAAATAAGAGGGGGCTACCCAGGGTCTAATGGGCCTTAAACCCTGAAGTACAATAATGGTCATCTAGATCTATGATCTTGGCAGTGGGAAGGGGTGATCATAGGTGAGGAAGTAATTAAATAAGTGCTGGGCCCTTCTCTACCCCTATTTGACCTTGCTATTTGGATATTTGGATATTTGGCCTTGCTTATTAAATAAATCACCTGGCCTCTTTGACCTTCAATATTCTTATCTGTCAAATGGGGAAGGTAATATCTACTTTTCACTTTGTCTTAAGAGCTAGGATGGAATATGCAAAGATCTAGAGAGACTTCCAGTGAAAAGAAGTAATGACTGACCATTACTAACCATGATTGTTACTGAAGGCAAGGAATAACTACGCTTTATAAATGTCTTCAGTAAAATTATTCCTCTTGGTTACTAAAACAGCCGAGTTGATTATAGCCTAATATCTTCAACTCATTGGTTATTCAGTCTCCACAGTTCTAATGAATGCTGTCACCAAGATACTTGAAGAAGAAAGAGCTAACATGAGCTTTGGAATCCAAAAATAATAATAATAATAAAAAGAATATTGAGTCATAGCTCTGCTACTCATTATTTAACCTTGAGTTAATTGCTTGTCCTTTCTAAGCTTCAGTTTTCTCAACTACAGAATGGAATAATAATACAATGCTTGCAAGGTCGTTCTGAGGCTCAGATAAGATGATGTGCATTAAGTTTCTAACATATAGTAGGTACACACTGTCTCTCATGCAAACAAACTATGTTTCTCTTGAGCTCACATAGTAAATGATCCCTTTGAAATCAGTAATTATAGATTTAAAAACTCAGAGTGGGAAATAATTCAACAAATGCTGCTGGATCAGTTGAATATCCATATTAAACAACATAAATCTTGACACTTAACTTCCTCTGTACTCCTAAATCAAAACAGATGGTTTGCAGATCTAAATGAAAAAAGAAAAACAACAGCAGCAACAAAACAACTTTTAGGAGAAAATATAGGGGAGCATCTTTATAACAGTAGGCAAAGATTTCTTAAAAGTGCTCACCACAAAAGAAGATAATTGAATAACAGGACTATACAAAAATTAAAACAGATTCATCAAAAGATACCATAGAATGAAAAGACAACTTTCAATGACAGAATATATTTGCAATATCTCTAGCCAACAAGAGATTGTATGTATAAGACGTGCTAAGGTTTGAAAGTTTGTGTACCCCCTCCCCCAAATTTGTATGTTGAAATTTCAATTTCCAAGGTAATGATACTAGAAGGTAGTGCCTTTGGGAGCTAATTAGGTCATGAAAGTGGAGCTCTCATGAGTGGAATTAGTGTTCTCATAAATGAGACACAAGAGAGACTCCTTGTCTCTTCCAACAAGTGAAGACACAGGTAGAAAGTGAACCCAAAACCCATACCAGACAGCAAATCTACCAGTGCCTTGATCTCAGACTTCCCAACCTTCAGAGCTGTGAGAAACAAATTTATGCTACTTATATGCTACCCAGTCTTTGGTATTTCATTATAGCAGCCTGAACAGACTAAGATAATACATAAACAACTACAAATCAGTGAGGAAAATTCAGATAACCAAAAGGAAAAATAGGCAAATGATATGGACAGGCACTTCATCAAAAAGAATATTCAAAAGGTCAATATGCAATGAATCTCCACTTCATTCACTATCAGAAAAATGCAAATTAAACTAGCAATGATATATTACTCAGCAGGATGGCAAAATAAAATTAGAATATAAAATTAAAAAGAAGGTAAGTACTAAGTCATCAAGGTTGTGGAACAACTGAAACTCTCCTAGGCTACTGCTAGGAACAAAACTTGCTTCAACAAATTCAGAAAACTGGAAGTACGCATTAAAGTATCCACTAAGTTGAACATAGGAATATAGTACATCCCAGCAATTCCATGCCTAATATGCACTCAACCAAAAAGCATATATAAAGACATGTGTAAGATTACAGTACTATTTGGAATAATGCCAAACTAGTCAAATGACCATGAGCAGTAGAAAAGAATTCTACACACACAATAAAATATGTTTGAGAATGAATGAGCCACAACTACACAAAACAAAACAAAATGGAGGAATATCTCATAGAAAGAGGAAAAGGTGAAAGAAACCAGACACGAAGAGTTCATTTCATATATAAAGCAAAACTGACCTACACTGGATGAAGCAGTGGAAAAAATAATTCCCTTGGGGAGAAGGTTGGTAAGGCTTAGAAGAAGACACAGGGGGGCTGTACAGTGCAGAGAATGCCTTAGTTTTTGATCTGGTGCTGGTCATATGTGTGAATTAACTTTGTAAAGATTCATCTTCCTGTACATTTATGTGGTTTCCACTTTCTGTATGTACGTAATACTTTAGTAAAACATTTACTGAAAAGACTGTCCTTTAAAACAATCAGAATGATATTAATAAGGCAGAAAAACATGACATTTTCATATCACTTTCAAACTTTATAAAGCTCTTCTGTTTGTTCTCTAATTTTGATCCTCACAATTTATCTGTGTCCCAGGCTGCCTTGAGAGAATATCATTTCATTCATATCATTAAAATTTCATTTTAGGGATACAAAAAAATTGAGGCTCAGAGAAGAGAAGTAACTTCCTGATGGTCACTAGTGACTTGTCACATCACTGGGACTAAAACTCACCCATGCGTGAGTTTGTTGGCAGGACTTGGAGGGTGGAGGTAGGCAGGAGAATTGGGTGATGGCTCTGACAGAGGATTAAAAAGAGCTATCCATAGAAATTATAAGACTTATGTCTATTTTTGACTAAATCCCCCGAGCTTACAGATTCTATTCCAAACAGGAAGCTACTTCCGAGCCACAGGGGGGAAAAAAAAAAGGAAAAACCAAAAACAACAGAAAGGAACTGGAGATGCTTATTTTCTTGCCTTGCGTCAGCCAAGCGAGTCAATTGCCCTACTTGCTACAAATGCAGAATGACAAGCATGGATGAAAATGGAGAGATTCCTACTAGTGTTGTCTTAAATAAACCCAGGACAGCGCTCGCAGCGAAGCTCAGCCACTGCCACACATCTCCCTGCTCCTCACCTAGACTGTACACCCTCGGTTGCCATCATTTTGGACCTCACTACCTTTTTTTTTTCTGCCCATAAATAGAAAAAAAGTTTCAAAGATACTCTCAGCTAAAAGCTTCATTGCCACATAGTTAGAAGGACACTTTTAAGCACTTGTGATCGACAGCCAGATGCCCTGAGCTAGCCTGACTTCACATGTGGGCTTGTGCCTCTTATTTATAGGACAATTTAATATACACTCAGATTAAGTCTTGGTTGCTCACATTGTACCCCCTGCCCTCTACTCCACATAGGCATGCACACAAAAATCAGTAGCCAGGGGCTATCAAAGTAGCAACCTCTCCTGGGGGGAGTTGCCTATGAGTTTATAGTGACAATTCCAGAACCTTAAAGCTAAATAACACTTAGGCAAGGCCTGGTCCTTGTGGCAGATGAGAAATAGAGTCCAGGGACATTAAGTAACCTGCTTGCGGTCACACAAGTAGTACCTGGAAGCCCAGAACCAGAATCTTCCCCTTGAGGAAGGAGCTGCACACTTCCCAAAATTTATACCGTTTATCTTCCTCCCAGCCTTCTCTAAAGAGGCCTATAACATCTTACCTGGGTGACTGTACTGAGTGAGAAAAGGAAATAATAATGCTTTCCAAAGACTTTTGCACACTGGCTCTAAACTGACATTAATTCCAGGAGATGCAAAATATCACTGTGGTCTATCAGTCAGAATAAGAGTTTACAGAAGTCAGGTGATGAATGCAGTTTTAGCTCAGGTCCATCTCACAGTGGGTCTGGTGGATACTTCCTGTGGTAGTTCCCCAGTCCTAGAATGCACACTGGGGATTATATCATAACTGGAATACCCACCAACTGGTAGGATCCCTCCCCTTCCCTCGTTTGGTACCCACACTATCTATATACCTCTCCAAATAATAGAATAATAGTATTTTGTGGGACATTTGCCCCCACTTAAACCAGCTTTCAAGAAGATCAAGAAAACAATAACAAGAACAATGACAACACACAACAACAAAATATGCACATAGACAGGGGCTGAAACCTTAAGATAAATCCACTAAACAACAATCTTGATTGACTAGATTTTAAAGGACAATCTTGCATTACAAAATATTTCCTCACAACATCTCTGAAGAGTACATTCCCCTTTGTAATAAAATGTATCACAGGCTTGTGGTCAGCAAGATGACTGACTAGAGGTGGCTAACACTTATTCCCCAACACATAAAAGGACCAAAACAATGAACAAACAACTAAATTTTGACCAAAGTGACTTATGGACAGCACTGAAGTACAGTAAGGGGGTGGTGAAAACCCTGTGAGGCACAGAAAAGCAGGATGACTCTATAGAGAAGGAAACAAAACATCTTGTCTCTGCTACCTCCTCTCCCCAGTCTGGATTAGCTCAGAACCAGGTGAGCCCTCTCCCTGCAGGGAAATGTTTTCATGGGCCCTGAGCCCAGTTTAGGGAACTGCCTAGAGTTTGCACGGCTGTACTACTCCAGAAAAGAAGCCCATGTTGTATCCCACCCCTAACCCTTTTATTCGACATGCTACTGCACTGTGACATTTTGAAACCAGAGCCCCTGCTAGAGTGTGTTTTCCTCTAGTGGCCAGTAGCCACTGCACTTCTCCATCCCTGAGGCACTGACATCATTGCACTATGATCATACACAGCAGTGCTCCATTCCCCAGCCAAGCTGCTGCAGTTCCTTATCCATGGGGAACAAGCGGCCTGGGAGGCACTCCATCTCCCCCATTTCATTTGTTGCTGTGCCCTGCTCCTGGCACCCGAGGCCAGGGCACTGCATGGGCTCAGATGCCAGGGTCACAGCCTAGGCTCAGTGGAGCAGCTATGACCCTGGCACCCAAGCCCAGGCAGTGCCCTGCCCCCTGAAGAATAGGCAGTCTGTCCCAGTGGAGAAACTATGTCTGGGAAGGTAAGGCAGCTGTGTCCCCTCAGTTCCTAAACCAGTCTGTTGCCCCAGCCCCAGGGAAATGAAACTTTGGCCAGGTAACAGCTGCAGTTTGGCACCCTGCCCCTCCACGACCAGGTACTCTGGCCCAGGAGAGAAGCCACACCCAAGTCAGGAGAGAGGCCTCACTTTCTGGATACCTGAATCAACCTGTACCCTGGCCCCAGGAAACTGAAGCTTTGACACATGCAAGCAGCCATGACCTCAGTGTCTAAGCCCTGGTGGTGTTCTATCCCTTGGAGACCAGGTGCTCCAGCCCAGCAGAAAAGCCACGCCCAAGCTGGCAAAGCAGCCTTGCACACTTAGACCCTGAACCAACTAGTCTCAGGTAAATGGAGCTTTGGCCCAGGGAGCAGCCACAACCCTGGTGCTTGAGTCCACATGGTACCTGACCCCCAGGGAAGCACAACAATGGCTGATCTGTATCACCTTGTCCTCTATGTCAAACTGCTGCAGCGCCCCGCTTCTCTAGATCTGGACCAGCCCTCTGGAGTATGCACGACTGAGGGGCCCTACATCCAATGCATAGTAAAGCCAACATTGCACTGCTATTTGAACCCTAGAGCCCAAGCCATAGCCATGCCTTGCCATCCTTGGTTCTTGCTTTTACACACCCAGCCTCACGGGATTTGGGTAGCTGCTATGTCCCACCATTCCAGGGTCCAGAGTCACCACTAAGCAGTACCCTCTCTCCCGATGCCCAAGTTGTCTTTGTGCCCTGTTGGCTCTCCAACCCAAATTGCAGTTGTATCCTGCTCCCCAGAGCCTGAGCCTCTGGAACACCCCTTCCTCCCTACAGCATACCAGTGCTGTGTCCCAATATGCAGGATCAGAGTCACTGTTACATCCCTGCCATCTGGGCCTGAGCTACTGAAGTGCCTTGGAATCGCAATCCTCTGCTTGGTGCGAAAGCTAAGAAAGTAGACCTGCACCCACGTCACATGGGCCACAGTATTCAACAAGACACTGATCATAGGACCCCAGTTCCATTGCCACTCTAAGCACCTGTGTCCTTGAAAACAGCGCCACTGTGGCTGCCTGTTACCTATATTATACCCAACTCCAAAAGGAATTCAATTCAGCTAAGTCTTCACACTGTGGGAAAAAATGAGAACAACAGAATCCCTGAAGCCCTTGTTGCCAATAACCTTAACAATCTACCTTATCACCACCACTGCCACAAAGTCTTGTAGACTAGGCTATTAAGGTATTCACAGAAATTTCTGACATCGATTATAACTGAAGAAGTTGCGTGATGGCTACAACCAGTGCACCCACCCAGAACCAGAATTAATGCACCTTACCCAACTGACACTATAGGATTCACCTGCAGGGGAATGTCTTTTTCTATGAGAGCTACTCTATAAAATTATAAATGGTGATTGTCCACCAAATGCACAGATATAAACATGAGGACACAAGGAACATGAAAAAACAAGGAAACATGACACCACCAAAAGAACAAAATAATTATCCAACAACAAGTCCTCCAAAATGGAAATTATGAATTGCCTAAAAAGGAATTCAAGACAACGATCTTTAAAAGCAAAACTCATTGAGATATAAGGGAATGTCGACAGATAATTCAATAAAATTAATAAAACTTCATGATCTGAGAGAAATTCAACAACAAAAAAATCATTAAAAAGATATCATTAAAAAGAACCAAAGAGGAATCTTAAAGCTGAATAATTCAATGAATGAATTAAAAAACACAATTAAGATCTCCAATAGCTGACTACATCAAGTAAAAGAAAGAAATTCTGGACTTGAAGAGAAGTCTTTTAAAATAACCCAGTAAAGGGGGTATTTAAAAATTGAATAAATTAAAAAGAGTGAATAAAGTGTGTGAGACTATGGGACACCAGTAAGCAAACACATACTTACATGATGAGAGTGTAAGAGGAATAAGAGATGAAGAAAGGCATAGAAAGCTTATTTACCGATATAATTGTTAAACATTTCCCAAGTCTTGGAAGAGACATGAGCATCCAGATTCATGAAGCTCATAGGTTCCCAAAAGGTTCAACCCAAGGAAGTCCTCCACAAGGCACATTATAATAAAAATATCAATGACATCATAGAAATGATTTTAAAAGGCCAGGAAATAATAGGATGATACAGTTCAAACACTGAAAGAAAAAAATTAAAAATCTTTCAATCAAGAATATTACACCTAGCAAAGAAATGAAAAGGAAATAAAGGATTTCCCAGACAAAGAAAAGCTGAGAAAATTCATCGCCACTAGATCAGCCTTAGAAAAAATGTTTAGAGCCAGGTATGGTGGCTCACATCTGTAAAAGACTGTGGAGGCTGAGACCAAGAGTTTAAGAGCAGCCTTGCCAACATAGTGAGACCCCATCTCTACAAAAGTTTTAAAAATAATCATAAAAAAATTACAATTAGCCAAGCATGGTGGTATGTGTCTGTCATCCTACCTACTTGGGAGGCTGAGGTAGGAGGATCACTGGAACCCAGAAGTTTGAGGCTACAGTGAGTTATGATCATGCCACTGCACTTCAGCCAGGGCAACAGAGTAACATTCCCATCTTTAAAAAAAAATGGGGAGTACTTCAACTAAAAGTGAAAGGATGATAATTACTACCAAGAAAATATATGAAAGCATAAAACACACTGGTAGAGGTAAATTCATAATTAAATTCAGACTATCCCATGACTGTAATAGTGATATATAAATCTATCAAATCTCTAGTATGAATGTTAAAAGTTAAAATGACCAAAAATGACTGTAGCCATAGTAACTTCTTAAGGAATGCACAGTATAAAACATATAAATTATGGCAACAAAAATATAAATAATTGGGGGGAGGGTAAAGGCAAAAGGTATATGCCACCAAATTTAATTTATCAGCTTAAAATGGTCTATTATAACTATAAAATATTTGATGTAAGCCTCACAGTAACTACAAAGAAAAAAGGAAAATACTACAGAGATACATAAATGAGAAAGAGAAAGAAACCAAAGATTAGCACTACAGAAAATCACCACACCACAAAGGTAAACAAAGAAGAAAGGGAAAAAAAAGGATCTATTAAACCACCAGGAAACAATTAACAAATATCAGGAGTAAATTCTTCCCTATCAATAATGACATTGACTGTAAATAGCCAATCAAAAGACAGAGTGGCTGAGTAGATTGACGAAAGAAAAGATTCAACTATGGGCTACCTCTAAGAGACCCATTTTAGTTTAAAGGACACACAGCTAAAAGTGAAGGGATGTAAGAAGACATTTCTTGCAAAGAGTAGTCAAAAGAGAACAGAGGTTGCTATGCTTACATTAGATAAAATAGACTTCAAGTAAAAAAGTATTTCAAGAAAAAAAGATGGCCATTGTATAACAATAAAAGCATCAGTTCATCAAAAGGACATAGCAAATATAAATATATATATGGACCCAACATTGGAGCACTTAAATATATAAAGTAAATATTAATGAACCTGAAGGAATAAATAAATATCTATGTAATAATAGTAGAGGACATCAATACCCTGCTTTCAACAATGAATAGATCAAGCAGACAGAAAAATAACCAAAATATACTGAAAATGAACTGCACTTTAGACCAAATGGACCTAACAGACATATACAAAACATTTCATTCAACATCAGCAGACTATACATTCATTTCTAGAGCACATGGCACATTCTCCAGGATAGATCATATGTTAGGCCTCAAAACAAGTTTTAGCAAATTCAATAATATTACAATTATATCTAGTATTATTTCCAACCACAATGGTATGAAACTAGAATCAGTAACAAGACAAATCTTGAAATACTCCCTAGTATGTGGACATAAAAGAACATGCTCCTCAACAACCAATGGGTCAACGAAGAAATCAAAAGGGAAACTGAAAAATATCTTGCGACAAATAACAGTAGAAACATGACATATGAAAATGTATAGGATGCATCAAAAGAAGTTATCAGAGGGAAGTTTACAGCAATAAATAATAAACAAGAAGAAAGATCCCAAATAAAGTAAGGAGTTAGTAAAAGAAGAGGAAACTAAACTGTAATTTAGCAGAAGGAAGGAAATAATGACAATCAGAACAGAAATAAATCAAATAGAGGATACAAAAGTCATGAAAAAAATCAATAAACTCAAGAGTTGGTTCACTGAAAAACTAAACAAAATCAGCAAACCTCTAGCTAGACTAAAAAAAAGAGGAAACTCAAATAAATAAAATCAGAAATGAAAGTGGAGACACTAAAACAGATGTCTCAGAAATAAAAAGGAACATAAGGGACTATTATGAACAATTATATGCCAACAAATTGGATAACCTGGAGGAAATGGATAAATTCCTGGAAAATGCAACCTACGAAGGTTGAATCAGGAAGAAAAAGAAAACCTGAACAGACCATTAACAAAGAGATTGAAGTGAAGCAGTATTTAAAAACCTTCCACCAAGGAAAAGCCCAGGACCAGATGACTTCATGGCTCAATTCTACCAAATATTCAAAAAATAATTGTTACCAATACTTCTTAAACTCTTCCAAAAACTAGAGCTAGAGGGAATACTTCCAAACACATGTTATGAGGCCAGCATCACCTTGATACCTAAGTCAGACAAAGACACTGCAAAAAAAAAAGAAAACTGCAGACCAATGTCTTTAATGAACATTGATGCAAAAATCCTCAATAAAATATCAGCAAGCTGAATTTAACAACATATCTAAACCAAGTGGAATTTATCCCAGGAGCGCAAGGCTGGTATAATATATACAAATCAATAAGTGTCATATATCACATTAACAGAATAAAAGATTAAAATCATAAGATTAAAATCATAAGATTATCACAATTGATGCAGAAAAAAGTATTTGACAAAGTTAAAAATCTTTTCTTATTAAAACTCATAAACTTAGCTATAGAGTAAAAGTTTGTCAATATAATAAAGGGCATTTATGAAAAACCCACAACTAACATCATAATCAACAGGAAACAGCTGAAAGCTTTTCCACTAACATTCGATTCAAGGCAAGAATGTCCACTCTTACCACTTCTAGTCAATACAGTACTGGAAGTACTAGCAAGAGCAACCAGACAAGAAAAAGAAATAAAAAAAGCATCCAAATCAGAAAGGAAGAAGTAGAATAAACTCTATTTGCAAGTGTCATAATTCTATAAGCAGAAAACCCTGAAGATTCCCCCACAAAAATCTATTAGAACTAATAAATCAATTAAGTAACGCTCAATTACACAAAATCAACATACAAAAATTAGTAGCACTTCTACACACAAATAACTTAGTTGAAAAAGAAATGTAAAAAGTATCTCATTTACAAAAAAAAAAAAAAATGCTTAGGAATAAATTTGACCAAGGTAGTTAAAGATTTGTGCACTGAAAACTATAAAACATTAAAGAAATTAAAGAAGATGCAAATAAATGAAAAGATACTGTGTTCATGGATGGGGAACATTAATATTATCAACATATTCACACTATTCAAAGCACAATAATGATTTAACATAATCCCTATAAAAATGTCGATGTCAATCTTCACAGAAATAGAAAAAGCAATCCCAAAAATACCAAAACTCACATAGCCAAAGCAATACTGAGAAAGAAGAACAAAGTAGGAGGCATCATGCTTCCTGATTTAAAATTATACTACAAAATTATAGTAATCAAAACAATATAGAACTGGCATAAAAAACAGAAGCATAGACCAATGGAACAGAATAGAGAGCCCAGAAATAAATCCAATCATAACTGGTGAACTAATTCTCAACAAGGGCACCAAGAGGATACTATGGGGAAAGGATAGTCTCTTCAATAAATGGTGCTGGGAAAACTAGATTTCCACATGCAGAATAATGAAATTGAACTCTTATCTTACACCATACACAAAAAATCAATTCAGAATGGAAAAAAGGTCTCATTGGAAGACCTGAAACCCAAAAAACTCCTAGAAGAGAACATAGGTAGAAAGTTCCTCAACATTGGCCTTAGCAATGATTGTTTTGATATCATACGAAAAGCTCAGGCTACAAAAACAAATATAAATGAGTCTATAGCAAACTAAAAAGCTTCTTCACAGCAAAGGAAATATTTAACAAATTGAAAAGGCAACCTACAGACTGGGAAAATGTATTTGCAAACCACATACTTGATAAGAGATTAATAATCAAAATTTATAAAGAACTCTTACAACTCAATAGCAGAAAAACAAATAACCCAATTTAAAAAATGAAGAAAGGACCTGAACAGACATTTCTCCAAAGAAGACATAAAAATGGCTAACAGGAATATGAAAAGGTACTCAACAGCACTAATAATCAGAGAAGTGCAAATTAAAACCACTATATGATATCACCTTGCTCCCATAAGGATGGCTATTATAAAAAAGACAAGAGATAGCAAATGTTGGCGAGGGTGTGAAGAAAAGGAAACCTTTGTATACTGTTGGTGGGAATGTAGATTGGTACAGCCATTATGAAAATAATATAGAGGTTCCTAAAGAAATGAAAAATAGAACTACCACACAACACAGAAATCCCTCTTCTGGGTATATTCACAAAGGAGATGAAATCAGCACAGATAAAGATATCTGCACTCCCATATTAACTGCAATATTATTCACAATAGCCAAGATAAGGGAAGAACCTAAATACCTATCAACAAATAAATGTATAAAGAAAATGTGATATGCAGTTGTTCCTCCATATCTACTGGGAACTGGCTCCTCAACCCCCACAAAATACCAAAATCTGATGATGTCCAAGTCTCTTTTATGGGATAGTATTTGCATAACCTAAACACATAACCTACCCATGTCTTCCTGTATACTTTAAAACATTCATAGATTACCTATATTACCTAATGCAATGTAAATGCTATGACATGGTTATAATGCTATATTTTTAAAATTTGTATTATTTTTATTATTGCATTGTTATTTTATTAAAAAAATTTTATCCATAGTTGGTTGTGTTCATGGATGTGGAACCCACAGGTATGGAAGGCTGACTATATGTATACAATATAATATTATTCAGCTTCAAAAGAGTAATATCCTACTGTTTGTTACAACATAGATAGATCTACACAACATTATTCTAAGTGAAATAATCCAGACACAGAAATAAAAATATTGCATGATTTCACTTAAATGCAGAAGGAAAAGAAAAAAAGAGCTCAAATACACAGAGGTAGAGAAATAGATAATGGAAATAGTGGTTACTGTGCTCGTAGGGGGAGAGGAAATGGAGAAATGTAGGTCAAAGGATACAAAATAGCAAATAAGTAGGATGAACACATTTACAGAATTAATACAGCATTGGGGATTGTTGTTAAATAGATTTTAGCTGCTCTTCTAACAAAAACTAGGTGAGACGATAGCTATGCTATTCTGCTTCACTATAGTAACCATTTTGCTGTCCATATGTATCTCATAACAGCATGTTGTAAACCTCAAATAAACACAATAAAATTTGTTTTCAAAAAATAAAGTGCTTGCAAAAAAAATTAATGTTTTACACTGGAAAAAATGAACAAATGAAAAACCTACTCTATGTATCAGGTAGCCACAAATCCTTTGCTATTCCTCCCATAAAGACAGCAGGTTTATTCCCTTGAATCTGGGAAGATCCTACCATAGCTTTGACCAATGTAATAAGTGATTCACACAGTTTATAGGTATAGGCCTGAAGAGACTGGCAGCTTTCACCTCCTATCTCTTGGAAAACTCCCTTTTGTACCTCTGAGATCCATTTTAAGCAATCTGGCCACTCTGCTGTAGGACTACACAGAGAGATCTTGGAAAGGAAGAACTGCCCAGCTGAGGCTGGCCTTCTGGCCGTCTCTGCTTCAGACATGTGAGGGAAGCCTTCTGGGGACTTCCAGGCCAGCTTCGCTGCCAGCTAAACCGAACAAGTGATTGCAATCAACTCCACATAGAACATGATTGCCCAGCAACTCCCAGCATGAATTCCTGACCCACAGATCAGGAGCATAATATAATAATTGGTATTTTAAGCCCCTAAATTTGGGTCAATTTGTTATACAGCAATATATATTCAGAACACTGTATTTTATGAGCTCCAAAGAGAACTCAGGTTATCTCTTTTTCATTCTATTATTCCCGAACTATGCTACTGTACTAGAGAATGTTCTAAAAATGCCTTCCTTCTCCCCAAGGTTCCAGGCTCTAGTCCCAGGACCTGTGACTGTGATAAGACAGCACTCTGGTGACTGTGTTCTTTTACATAACACAGTTGACCTACAGAGGAAGATTGTCTTAGTGGACCTAATCCAATCAGATGTCTCCCTTTAGAAGCAGAGAGTTTTCTCTCGCTTTGGCAGAAGTCAGAAAAGTCTGAAGTGTGAGAAGGACTCCATGCACCTTTATTCTTTTGAAGATGAAGAGGACCTTGTGCAAGGCCTGGAGAAGGGCCTCTAGGCAAAATAACCTCAGTCCTACAACCACAAGGAACTAAATTCTGCCAACACCTTGAAGGAGCTTGGACTTGGATTCTTCCCCAGAGCCCACTGGTAAGAGCCTGGTCTGTGCAACACCTTGATTTCAGCCTGTGAAGCATAAAGTGAAGATCCAGCTATGCCATACCTAAACTCCTGACCCCTGGAAACTATGACATAATAAATGTACATGAAGTCTCTTAATTTACGGTAATTTGCTACATAATAAAAATTAACATAGTAATTCAGGACAAAACACTCTGTTTCATTTTACTCCTTAATAAAATGATAAGAATAGATTGGACAATCTTTTAAGTTTCTTTCAGGTACAAAATTTTATGATTTCATAATATTAGGTCATTTAGCCTTCCTGAGCCTCAGGTTTCTAAAGTAAAACATGGTTGCAAAACCAATTCTGGGCCAGTTTTATCTTCTGGGTAGTCTTATCTTCTAGATCTCAAGCTCTTTGTGAACAGGGGCACTCATTGTCTTGCTCACCCCTCTTCCCCTTGTATCCTGCCTGGCACCTAGTGAGTATTCACTAAATATTTGTTGAATGAATAAATGAATGAATGAATAAATGAAGATTCAGTATAAATATTAATGTAAATATTATTTGACAAGAAAAGAGGCCTATGCCTATGTAGGATGGCAACAGAATAATGAGTATTACTTTATAATCTTGGGCAAGTCATTCATTTCTGTGAGTCTTAGTTTTCTCCTCTGTAAACGGGGAGATCCACTGATCCTTACTCTAGCTCACCCACTGGTTATTCCGATCACATAACATCATCAGTGTGAAAGCCCTCTGCAGACTTTAAAGTAACCTATACATAAGGTATTTATCTTGGTGATAGTTTACTTTTTAAGATTAGGAACGTCCCTAAGCCACATGGGGTAAATTTATTTCCTAATTATACCAGAAATGGAGCACCTTCCTGCTGTTATTTCTGCAGCTGCTGGTTAGCAGTCTTGCCACCTCTCAGCAGAGGTGGTACCTGCAAGGAGACAAAGCCATTAGCATCTGCTTAAGCAGAAGGTGTTAGAAACTCAACTCAATGAAGACTTACTGAAAGATGACGATCTCTACTGACAACAAGGGAATATGACAGCCTGTTGTATCACACCAAATAATCTGGGTCATTGCTTCTTAATCTGGTATAAACCACTTTCTTTTCCAAAGCTGTGTTTTGAGGAGCCCAGTCTCTTGAAAAACCTCAAAAAGAAAGATTCTATGGCCAAATAAATTTGAAAAATATGCCAACTTGACCTCTTCTTTATTTAGCTTTTTTTTTTTTTTGAGACAGGGTCTTGCTCTGTTGCCCAGGCTGGAGTGCAGTGGCGCGATCTCAGCTCACTGCAAGCTCCGCCTCCGGGTTCATACCATTCTCCTACCTCAGCCTCCCGAGTAGCTGGGACTACAGGCGCCCGTCACCGCGCCTGGCTAATTTTTTGTCTTTTTATAGAGACAGGGTTTCACCGCGTTAGCCAGGATGGTTTCGATCTCTTGACCTTGTGATCCGCCTGCCTCGGCCTCCCAGAGTGCTGGGATTACAGGCGTGAGCCACCGCGCCCGGCCTTAGTTAGCATTTTTAAAAATTCAACATTTTCTAAACTTATTCAAACACAGATACGACTTCCATATTTTCCTCCTTTTCAAAGTCCTGTAAGATTCACTTAGGGGAACTCATTTTTGCTTAGTTTCTACGAAGTGCATAGAAAGAGGTGAGATCATATTTAAGGCAGTGAAGAGATACTTAATCCAAGTCTGGTATGGTGCTTAGCCCAGTGGCATCAGTATCACCCAGGACTTAGGACCCACCTCAGTTCTACCGAATCAAAAACCCTGGACACAAGGCCCAGGAATGCATGTTCAGAAAGTACTCTGGGTGACTGTGATGCCAATTCCAGTTTGGAAAGCACTGTTTTGATCCACAGATCATGTCAGCACAGAAAAGAAATACTGAATCCTCTTACACCCAAAAGAGAGATCCCATTGATTCTCTGGTTCATCTTTCTAATAGCTATCAGAGAACATTCACTAAACCACAGCATCCCTTCTATTATTTTTCCCACTGGCTTCACATCACCTTAATGATAAGATACAAACTCTACTACTAGGTATTCAATCCCTCCATAATTTCCCAACATAAAGGTCTAACCGTATTCAATAACAATAAGGACAATTTCCCTAAGTGCTAATATTTGTTGACCACTTACTACATGCTAGGAATAGTGAATATGTATCTTGGGTGATCCTCTCAATAACCCTGTGGAGGAGATATTATCCTCGTTTTACAGATGAGGACACTCAGGGCCAGAGGACACTGAGCACATTGCTTGCCAAGATTTAACCTCAGTCCTCTGGTTCCAAAGCCCAGGTACTTAATCCTGACTTATATCCTGTTTCTGGTTTCTGATTTGACATTTCTGGATAAAATTAATCCCACACTCTCTTCTTCATAGGTACGCATTGTTTTCTTTAATGGAAAATCATTCTTTTCACTGCAAGTACAAAGCATAATCATCCCTCAGCTCCCGTGTGAAATGTCCCCTCACTTCAGTGCAGCAAAGGCTATGTTGTGATGTTCTAGGCAATTTACCCATCACTGAGGAAACATTGGTTAGCAAGGAAAACAAGTTATCTGCCTTCACCAAATTTGTGGTCAAGTAGGGGAAGTCTGGGCTTAAACACTGCATTGCAAATACGGCCAGTGCTAGAAAAAATGAAACAGAAGATGTAGTAAAGGCATTTAATAGGATGGTGCAACTTGGTCCACTGAGTCAGACCAAATATTCCTAAGAAATCAGGGATGAATCTGAAAATTAAAGGATGAATAAAGTAATCCAGACAGAGGAAAGTATTTTTTTCCAGTCTCCCCAGCAGGAATGAATTTCTCTCACACTCCTCTTCTCCTGCAGCATTTCCCTTGGCTACTCAAACTCTCTGTCTATAATATGGGAAGCAGAGTAGAACCTTTTTGATAGGGCTGTCGTAAGGATTACACACATTAATATATGTAAGGCATCGACAACTGTATCTGGTACGTAATAAATGTTCCATGTGTGTTAGCTATTATTACCATCATGTTTTTCTTACTGTAATAGGTGATCTTGAGCAAGTTGTTCCACTAAGAGTGGCAAGTTACTAGGAATCAGAGCTTCTCTGTCAAGTGGGACAAGCTCTCCTATTTGACCTCCATGAAGTAACTTTGGGAAAATGGCTCTTCCTCCCATCAGATAGATGCGGTGTGTGAAGCTGATGGCGCACTGAACACTTTTATCTGGTCGGTTACACTTCCACATGCTTCTATTTCCACCAAGTAACAAGCACACAACCTGAAAGTCAGTTTCATTTATTCCCAAACCTGTTTATGCTTGTTGTAGTTGCTATTATTATATCTTATAATATAGCTAAAAACTTATAAAATAACTAAATTAAAACTAAAATAAATCAATGAAATGTGAATTGCTTTTTTCTGTGGAAACTAATTTGAATTCAGTGGGAAATTCTATAAAGATGAGTTATTGACAAAAATGACCATCAATTTACATAAAGGTAAAATAACAAAAAATCCACAAATGTTTAAGCTGTTTTTTAAGAGTCTAAGCTGTTGCTCCACTTTGAATAGACCGAAATTTGAAATGTTATGCAATTATGGTATGGTTTATGCAGGAACACTGGTAGAATGTTAAATAAAATATACCACCACCCTCAAACAAGATTTTGGTTTTACTTCAAGATGCTGACCAAGAAATGTGCATTTATATGTTTTAAGTTAAAACAAAATGGTTCATATATGTATAGCATGTATACATTTTAGGATTTTCTAGTTTAACTTCACTTTTTCAATTAACCAACAAACTATTGGTCTCCAATTCTGTCCAATAAAGAGCCTCATGCTTTGCCATTTTACTGTGTGCTAACCCTGGCATCTGTGTTCTATTATTGGCTTTCCAAGGCTGGCTACTATTTTTCTCTCCATCATGCTATATAGAAAATTGAAGTCTGAATGCCTTAATACTATGCCAAGTACTATCAATAGTAAATGATAGTCACACACTTTGGTTTGTCAGACTAGAGAGTCTGATGTCCTAAGGTTCTTAAGTTCTTTTGTTTCTCTTGATTACATTTTGTTTGTTAGGCTCATGCTTTATTTTATGCAACAGAAACATCCGCTTCTTGGAAATAGAAAGTGTTGTCATCATATATCTAGGGTCTACTATTGCTGTGCTCTTGAAAATATTATTATTATTATTATTATTATTATTATTATTATTATTATTTTGAGACAGAATCTTGCTCTATTGCCCAGACTTGAGTGCCGTAGTGTGATCTTGGCTCACTACAACCTCTGCCTCCCAAGCTCAAGCAATTCTCATGCCTCAGCCTCCCGAGTAGCTGGGATTACAGGTGTGCACCACCATGCCGGGCTAATTTTTGTGTTGTTTAGTAGAGACGGGGCTTCTCCGTGTTGGCTAGACTGGTCTTGAACTCCTGGCCTCAAGTGATCTACTAGCGTCAGCCTCCAAAACTGCTGGGATTATAGGCATGAGCCACCATGCCCAGCCTTGAATATATTAATATTATATCTGTATATTTCTTTACAAATATGAAGAATTTTTACATATATCATATAAATTGAGTAGGACATCAACTCCGTGGGGTAGCTATTCTTATTATCCTAACCATACAGATGGGGAAACAGAGGGCTCAGGTTTGGAGACTTTTGGAGGTCACACATCTAATAAATGACAGAGCCAGGACTGTCAGTCTAATAAACTGAAACTGACTTGAGTTCAATAAAATATAAGAAGCCATATCCCTCTGACCCACAGCAGGAGTCTATGGAGATGAAATCCAGAGGCAAGTAAGTACAGGGTTCACAGAGAAGAATCAAAATCAGTGTGAATATTGAGGGTCGTCAGAATAGAGATAACGATTATCTTGGTAGCCAGAGTCTTTCTATAGACACCAATTAAACACTGTATGGAGAAGGAAATATGTTAAAAGCTGACATGGGTTCAGAAGCTACAGCCCCAGCATCTGAGCCTGAAGTTGATGCCCCCAAGAGATTTTCATCTCAACAATGGATAATTACATTGTGCTTGGCTAAGGCTCGGACTGCTGGGTCAAGGCCACGTGAATTTGAGAAGCAAAAATAAATCAAAGACCAAGAATCATCAGAAAATGCTAATAGTTCTACTGTCTGCCCTCAAGTTAAGCTTCCATGGATCTTATTTGCCTCACAATACTCTAATCTTTAAAAATAACCAGGTGATAGCCAGATGTAAGGAAGAAATATCAAATCACACTGACCTTAAGCACCTACTTGATGCTAGGAGTTTTACTTCATTTCATTGAATTGAATAGTATCTGTTTTTCCAAAGTAATAGACATAACAAGCAATAACTTTAGGATTTGGATTCAGGACAGTTGAAGACAATCACCATTTGCAGTTTTGATTTTACCACAATGGACTGTCAGTCTACTGGCCTGAATTTTAGTTATGATCTGTTCCCAAATTCCCTGAGTGATCCTGGAAAACTCACTTACCTCCCTTTGATCTTAGTTTCTTCATTTGTGAATGAGGAAGATAATCTAAATGTATTCAACATATGTAGAAAGTACATACACTTTATATATGAACATGGAACTCAATTTGCAGAAGATTATGTCAACATGCCTTTGTGGCACATTCAGAGAAGCAAATAATCTATGTGTCCATTCATTGAACAAAGTTTTTTGATTGGCTACTGTGTGACAGGTCATGTGGTAGGAAGCTATAAGAACAAAGTTATGAAGAATATAGGAAAAGATATACGAGTGAGCTGATAGTCTCATGGGAGAGATAGGCATTAATAAATAGATTTAAAAAGGGAAAATGGGAGTCAGGTGCAGTGGCTCAGGTCTGTAATCCTAGCACTTTGAGAGGCCAAGAAGGGACTATCGCTTCAGTCCAGAAGTTTGAGACCAGCATGGGCAACATAAACTGAGGTTCCAGCTATATGAAAAATTAGACAAGCTAGCCAGGTATGGTGGTACACACCTGTAGTTCCAGATTCTTGGGAGGCTGAGGCTGAAGGATCACTTAAGCTCAGGAGTTTGAGACTACAGTGAGCTATGATCATACCACTGCACTTCGGCCTGAAGTGACAGGGCAAGACTCTGTCTCAAAAACAAAACCAAAAAAAAAAGAAAAAGAAAAGAAAAAAGATATGCTGGTAAACTGGATGGTAAACTGGAACTTGGGTTCAATTAGAATATTAGAATGATAAGGAAGTATATAAAATCAGTCCTGAAACAGACTTTCAATGCAGGGACCATGTTCTTGAGGAAGGAATCTTTGAACCTGAGATCTGAAGGGCAGGTAGAAGCTACCATAGTGAAGAACAAAAGAAAAAAAAGGAAGCACATTCAAGCACAAGGAACAGCCCGAGTGAAGCGTTTGAAATGAAGGGTTATGGGGAGGGGGTTGAATTAGGCATTTAGTTAACTCAAATAAAATTAGCAGAACTGTCCTGTCACTGAGAGAGTCAAGAAATGGTGTGGAACCCAGCCAAGGGGTAGGTGGGAACCAGATCATGGCCGATCTATTGGCCACCTCAGGATTTTGTTATTTCTCCTAAAAGCAGTAAGTAGTAACCAAAAAGTTTTAAACAGGGATGTGACAAGATTGAATTTGCTTCTTAAGTAATAATTCTGACTGCCATGGAACATAGATTGGAAAGTGACTAGAGTAGACTCTGGGAGACTTAGTTAAAATGCCATTGTAATTTCAGGCAAAAGAAGATTTTAGTTTGAACTATAAGCTACTCATTAAAATTGACTAATTAGCATCATCTGAAAGCAATGCTGCTCAAAGATTCAATTAATGACCTTCTCCGAATATTCTTGAATTGAACTATTACTCTCATTCTCTGTAAATGTTATGTCTCTTAGAGTTGGGAAGGACCTCAGAGATAACTGAGTCTTGTTTTTGTTTTAGCAAAAAGAAAGAAAGAAAGAAAGAAAAATCACCTTATGTTCTCGAATGAATTTTAATTCAGAATTTCCATAAAGAAAACCGCTAAAGAACTGCTCTAGTTTAAGGTGAGGTACAATTGTTCACTGCTCAACCTTCATTCCACCTCTGCAAGTCACGATTTCTCTACCCAGTGCTCTCCAGAGTATCAGTTATAGGTTTAGTCCAGCCCACACAGGGCAGAACAGGACTTGAACTCAGGTCTCTGGCTTCACGAAACAATGCATTTTCATACACCTAGAGGCTAGATAATGATGGTTGGAGGACGAAGGCACAGTTGCTTGTATCTTTAAATGCCTTCCAGTGGCTGACACAAGATTGGAAGATAAGGTGGTTAGTAAACATGTATGTAATTGCACAGGAACCGGCTAAATTCAGCGTTGCCCAAGATGACTTTGCGCTTCTTTTCCTCCTCCCTCCCTCCCTTTCTACCTTATTCCCCCTCTCTCTTCTTTTTTTTTCTTCCTTTTCTCTCCTGCATCCCTCCCTTCCTTCCTTCCTTCATCTCCCTTTTGCCATGACAGGCAATTTCCACCACTATGCAATGCAGTTTTTAGTCTTGGCAGGTCATTTAAATACCTTGGATCATCTTGCCTCGGGGATTGGTAGAATAGTAGAGGAGTAACAAGAAGGGATTCTGGTGGGCTTGAATCCTGTCTTCTACCTGCTATTTAATAATCAGCAAGTCATTTAACATTTCTATGCCTTAATTTCTCTATTCATAAAGTGGGATAAATTAGTGCTACCTCATAGGGTTGTTACAGTGATTAAATAAGATGAAAGCCATAAGACAGTGGCTGGTGCATGGTAAATGCTTTAGAAGTGTTAACTATTAAATGTTGCCATGAACCTGAACTCAGCCCCATTCCCATTCCCTTCCTGATGTGTTTCGCTTCAACTTCACCCCAATTGCATAGCCGCCTTTCTACAGCATTCAGAGTTCACAAATTTATACACTACCCCTGGTGAGCTCCATAGTGACCCTCTGAGGTAGGCAATCAGAAATTATTATACCCATTTTATAGGTGATAAAGCCAAGGCTTAAAAAGTCTCAGTGTCCAGTAATAGCTGAGACCAAACTTAAAGCCCATCTTTCCCTTTTTAACTGCACAGGGTAAGGATCTCCTGGTGGCAAGACAAGCCACAGGAATCTTACTGTGGATCCCTGCCTTTTCTTGATATGTCCAGCTGCAGTCTGACTCTAGGGCCAACTCTCCTGCAGGCTAACAGAAATCTATCACAGTATCCCCAGATCCTCAAACAGAACCTAATACATAATGATTACCCAATAAATATCTGGTCGGCCTGTTCTGGCCCGCATCAACAGGTGTGGTCTGGAATTCTCTGGCTGCTGTCCTCTCAACAAGCACCGGGACTTGGGGTGGGATGAATCTTACTTATGTTCATGCTTCCAAAGCCTGGCATACAGTAAGCTTTCAGGAAATATATGCTGAGTTGGACTGCACCGAACCCGGCCTCTTCTGGTTATCTACAGGGAATATGTCTTTCTGGGTTTCTGATTGGGCTTGAGAGTTAATTCAGGGCTCCATGTTGAGAGCCATTTCCTGCATCTCAGCACATTGGAGTCTATATATTTCAATGCTGGTCTACTACCCTCAACCTTGATCAGCAAACCCTGCCTTTGGCTTTACCACACGCTAAACCAGGGCGCCCAAAACCGAATACAGTCACCTATCTGCCACTGCACACTGCTTAGACAACATGGGTTCTTGCTGCTCTGCACAGTGATCTTGACCATCAAGTCCAACAGTAAAGTCAGCAAAATAAATCTCATCTGCTCCTTACCTGCCCAAGTGACCTTGGATAAATTAATCACATCTGCCTTATCAGTTCCCTAACCCATAAATGATCCAAGAGCATCTACTTCACAGAGATGGCATGAGTATTAGATAAAAAATATATGTCACCAAAGCTCAATTTCATTGGGTAACTAATTACTTAGTGCTAAGAAATTTATATGCCAAATACCAGTGCTTGGGGAAAAAAAAATAAGAACAATACCTAACATGTATTGAGTGCTATCCATGTGCTACTCAAGGTCCTAAGCAATTTATGTAGGTTAAAGCATTTAATCCTGAAAACAACCTTATGATGTGGGCACTATAATTAGCTCCATTTTACAGACAAGAAAATTGAGGCTCCAAGGTTTCAGTAACTTCCTCCAGACTTACAATGTAACCAGGTGACAAAGTTGGAATTTCAACCAAGGCAGTCTAACTCCAGAATCTTTACACATGGCCAACTCTATTGCTTGTTAT
Organism: Piliocolobus tephrosceles; assembly: GCF_002776525.5. Lineage (NCBI taxonomy): Eukaryota > Metazoa > Chordata > Mammalia > Primates > Cercopithecidae > Piliocolobus > Piliocolobus tephrosceles. The sequence goes on along the minus strand of NC_045447.1, from coordinate 19,753,089 downwards.
AATAGCTGCTCAGTAAGTAGCTGTTATTGCTTCATTATTGCTGTTATTATTATTAATCTTATGTTCCCTACATCTGATACTCACCTCTAGCTCCAATTCTACTCCATTTCTATTGTACCTCATCTCCAAAATATATGTCCCCTGCCCCCATAATGAACAGCACCTCCCAATACTCACACCCTTGAAGTTAGGTTAAGCTTTTGGCCAACAGAATGTGGTGGAAATAATGCTCTCTGACTTCCAAGGCTAAATTGTGAATAAGTCTTACAGCTTCCATTTGATCTCAGAACACTCCCTCTCTGAGCCCAGCTGCCATGCTGCAAGAAGTCCAGTCCCCATGGGGAGGCTCTCTGTGGGTACTCCAGCGACAGCCCCAGCTGAGCCCCCAGCTGACAGTCAGCATCAACTGGCTCTGAGAGTGTGTCATTGTGGAGATGCAGCCCAGTCAAGCCCCCAGATGACAAGAACCCCAGCCAACTAGAGATACCCTCAGCTGTACCAAGTCAACATACAGATTCATAGTAGATAATAACATAGTGTTGTTTTGAGCCACGAAATTTTGGGGTGAATTGTTTTACAACAATTGATAGCCAAAATATCCCTTTTGTCTTCCAGCCAATATTAAGTTTCTAGCAAGTACTGAAGCCAAGTTTTAATTAGCTATAATTGACCTCTCACTAAATCTAAATCTTAACATTTCTTTGAAGTAACAATAAATTAACATTTATTGACCTTGTGTACATTATTAACCTTTCTGTGCCTCAGTTCCTTTATCTGTAAAATAGGAATGGTAAGTGAGGAGGAAATGAGTTAATCTCATATAAGATGCTAAAGAACAGTGCCTGACCTTTAGAATACATATACTAAGTGACAGCTCCTTCCCTTCTGTCTCTTACTCTCTCCCTTCCTCCCTTCCTTTTAACTGATTTAGGCACTTTACCAAGGCTATTTAAATTTTAAAATCTTAATCATCATACTTAACCTGAAGGCAAGCGTTATTATCCCCTTTCACAAATTAGGTGCAGGGCCGTACATAAAATTCTGTGTCTGGTAAGTGATGAAGCCAGGATTCGGACCAGTCCATGTGTGGCTAAGGCCTTGTTCCTTCTTTCCCTCTCCCACCTCACCTTAACAATGCCACCTGTTTGTGAGATAAGTAAACATCTCTGTGGCACCTGCTGCAGTAATGGCACCTGCTCAGCACACTCATCTTCCACAGACTTCAGCAAGCAGACACATTGAAACCGTGCAATCAGTTCATTTGCAAATACCAGCTTGCTCAGCTAGAGGTGGCCCAAGGTTCTCAGTGGTAGCACCTCTACCTGACACTGCTCTGTGCCACAGAGGTGTCCTGCAGTGTGAGAAATGCTCATTAAAGCCTCAGATTCAGACGTCAGGAAGCAGCCCACAGCCAGGCCAAGGAAGTTCATCTCTCCTGGGAAGGCTTCAGAGGAATTGGCCACAGAGCCTAGAGTCTGTGTGTTCCCACCCCTCGGTACCAAGCATTCAAAACTCCTCAAATTAATATAATTGAGTTACCCGCCAATGGTAGAATGCCAGACGTCCTCTCCAGGTGAGAAGAATATTATGATTAGGGCAGGTTTTCTCCTCCTTAGGAAGAGAGAGGGCAACACTGTGAGCTCTTTCTTTGAAGGACTCAGTGATGATAGAACATTTTCAGCTATCTACACCTGGCAACTGGCAAAAGGAGAGCAGAGACTTATTCAAAGATGCAGACACCTGCACTGAGCATGGTGAAGTGACTTGCCCAAGGACACACAGCTTACTAATGGTGGGATATAAATCCAGACTCCTTGACTTTCCCCAGTATTACTCCTATTACCCAGCTTTGTCCCTCCTTTTTCCCTTGTAATGCCTGTCCAGCTATCCTCCTTCTAAAATCCTCTCGAGTCTTCCCTGAACTTAGCATATCTGATGATGCTTGGTGCTCTGGAGATTTCACTCACCTTTAATAAATATGCCTGCCCAATGTCTTTGGACCTTTGGATCTTATTCTCATAATGGTGAAACGTTGCCCTCCTCAACCAGATTTGCATCGAGCTTCATTGCTCCTTGGGATGCACAGCTTCTTCACTTAAGATCTGATCAAAAGCTACCTCCTATAATATTCTGGGCTGAATTACATACCCCTCCAAACTTATATGTTAAAGTCCTAGCCCCCAGGACCTCAAACTGTGACTGTGTTTGGAGACAGGGTCTTTAAAGTAGTAATTAAGTTAACATGAGGCCATTTAGGTCAGTTCTAATCCAATATGACTGTATCCTCTTAAGAGAGGTGGCATGGTGGCTCATACCTACATTCCTAGCACTTTGGGAGGCCGAGGTGGGTGGATCACCTGAGGCCAAGAGTTTGAGGCCAGCCTGGCCCATATGGCAAAACTCCATCTCTACTAAAAATACAAAAATTAGCTGGGTGTGGGGGTGCACGGCTGTAATCCCAGCTACTCGGAAGGGGAGGCTGAGCAGGAGAATCGCTTGAACCTGGGAGGTGGAGGTTGCAGTGAGCCAAGATCGCTACACTGCACTCCAGCCTGGGTGAAAAAGCGAGACTTCATCTCAAAAAAAAAAAGAGAGAGAGAGGATATTAGGACACAGATGCACACATGGAAACACAGGGAGAAAAACACAACCATCCACAAGCCAGAAAAAGGGGCCTCAGAAGAAACCAAGCCTGCTGACACCTTGATCTTGGACTTCTGGCCTCCAGAACTATGAGAAATAAATTTCTATAGTTTAAGCAACTGAGTCCATGGTACTTAGTTATGGCAACTGTCATAAACTAATACATATGGGGTCTGATTGACAAAAGAACCCTTCCCCACTCCTGCTCTACAAGACATCTTCCACAGCACTGTTCCCTGTGTGCATTTCTGAATTTCCCACAGTGCTCAATGCGGGTCTCATGGCAGATGTGCGATGGATCTAAAAGGAAGCTTCTTCAGAGACTTGTTCGTGGTAGCAGCCTGAGCATCTGTTGTGCTTGACAAGAAAGCAAGTTTGTGACCTTTTCTAATCCCTGCTTCAGCAGCACTGCAACAAGAAACTAGCAAAAGAAATTCTATTTGATCTGCAAAATAATATAATTATCACAAGCTAGATGCAAAGCAGTGGGCTCAAATTTGGAGGGAATGGGGAAAACAGTGATGAGCGTGAATGTCTGTACAAGGAGGAGGTTTCATGAGGCGGGAAAGAGACAGAAATATGCTGACCAAGGAAAGGATTTTAGATGAGTAGGAATCTAGAATAAGAAACCTTCTATATTGGCTAGTACAGTCCAGAAAGACTTCATGGAGGGAACAGCAGCATTAGCTCTGACTCAAGAAAAACAAGAGAAGAAAGGGTGCGCCCCATCGGTGTAATTAGGTGGATGAACTGCTGTAGAAGACGGCCATTGTTGTTAAATGTTGAGTGCTAGTAGAACAGGCTGGCTAGGAGGATAAGATTTTGATTTATAGATTTATTTAGGTTAGTTCAAAAATCATCGTGGTTTTTGCCATTACTTAAAAGTAATGATAAAACTTAAAAAATAATGGCAAAAACCACGATGACTTTCGCATCAACCTAAAATAAGTGGCATCTTGTCTCTCTTACATCAGAATTGCTAAAGCCTGAGCACCAGTAAGTTTTGAAGTCAGATATTTCTTCGTTGTGAGAACTCTCTGTGCACGAATACCCCTAACCCCTATTATGATAATCAAAATTGTCTTGAGATATTTTCAAATGTCCCCTGGGGAAAACGTCCCCCCCCCCCCCCCAGTGAGAACCACTGATTTACATTGTAGCTTTGGACAAATTACTTGACCTCTCTGTTTCCATTTCCGGATTTGTACAACAGGGTAACAATCATATATATAAATATGTGACTGACACAGAATATGCTAGGTGAATGTGAATGGACTTACTCTTTTAAGAGTGGATCTTTTTTCTTAGAACTAAATTGAAGGTAAAACCCCCAAATATGCAACAAATAAGAGCAGAGCTGCTCTGTCTGAAGCAGGGTGGAGAGAGAGCCCCAACCTACCCTTTTTGCTGTCCTGTGATGCCCTTTTAGAAACCCTGGAGGCCCCTCTACAGTAGGAACTACCAGCTGTAGATCAGAAATGCTCTGGAAGAATAGAGTCTGCAAAACCTGGATTCAAATCCTGGCTCCTTCCTTGTGTGTCCCTAAGCGAGTAATAAACCCTAATTCTGTGGAGGCATGGGCCCTGTCTTGTCAATTTCTGTATTCGCCACCATCTAGCAGAATACCCGGTATATCCAGGACAGGCCTGGGGCTAGGGGGGAAAGCAAGGTAGCCGGGCACCGAAGGTGACACTCTCTCAGGTGAGGACCCTGCACCCAGTGACCCTGCAAGTGAGTGTCTCCTGACATTTTGTTCTACAGGTACCTTATTTGTGTCGCTCACTCCAGGCTCTGCTCAAAGGACGTCATAAATAAGGTTGTGAATGATTAATTAGTTAATCCAGTTTCTTCACCATTAAGACGGGGATACTAAAATTGGCTTTGCTCAGTAATTTTAAAATTAAAAAGAAAATATATTTTAAACAGGACAACGCCATATAGCTATCAGGGCTAGTGGTAATTCCCCTTCTCAGTCAGGTGAATCAGACAGAACACAGATGCTGAAAATTTATGGTACATTCAAGAAACAATGTGGAATCTGAAACAACGTGGAGCCAGTGGGTGAGGACCCAGAGGCGATCCAGAAAATTGTTGGTCTGGACCATGCAGGGTCCTGCTTGCCACCCCGCAAATGCACCATCTGCATTGCATTTCACTCTGCAGCAAGATAATGTAGCTCATGCCAGGTAGGTGCCTGCAGAGGTGGAGGTGGTGGTAGCACTTACCTCTCCCTAGGCAGCTGGTGGTTGGGATTGTGGCGACAGCGTACACTGAGGCCGAAAAGCTTGCGGGCAGTGCGTTGGATCTTTTGTCTCTGTGCCTCCGTGGCACTCTGCAGGAGCTTGTAGCGGTTCTGCAGGTCCCAGTCATTGCCCCAGTGCTGATGGATGCTCCCGATGGTCAGGAAGTGGTTGCTGGGGAGGCGCTTCATAAATGATTTAAACTCATCTAATGAGAGACAAAGGCCGAGAGAGAAGGGCTAAGCATGATAGCACCCATCTAAAGTTGCCTCGAATGCTTAGTCTCACTTTCCAATAAACCAGTCCTACAAACATAATTTTTTTTTCCTGAGGGCCATAGAACATTGCATTAGTCTGTCCTGCCCCTACTAGAAAGGGCAAAAGCTACTATGCTATCTTATGAAGGGAATCTGCATACTGCATTCTTGTTTAAGACAGGGCTTCCCAAACTTCTGGCATCGGAATATCAACCTTATAGTAATGTTCGCATATTATTACATTTACTTAACATGTTATTTGAATCAAGTCATTGTTTTTTACTTAAAACTCAAAAACAAGGCTGGGTGCAGTGGCTCACACCTGTAATCCAAGGACTTTGGGAGGCCGAGGCGGGTGGATAACAGGTCAGGAGTTCTAGACCAGCCTGGCCAACATGGCGAAACCGTTTCTACTAAAAATATAAAAATTAGCCAGGGGTGGTGGCAGGTGCCTGTAATCCCAGCTACTTGGGAGGCTAAGGCAGGAGAATCGCTTGAAAGCGGGAGGCAGATGTGCAGTGAGCTGAGATTGCACCACTGCACTCCAGTCTGGGCAACAGAGCGAGACTCTGTCTCAAAAAAAAAAAAAAAAAAAAAAAAAAAAATCGAAAACAAAATGTTTATCGAATTCTTCAAAGAAAATTACTATTGCATGCCTTCAGAAGATGGTAGCTGTAAAAATAAATATGATGAAGACAATGTTAATAAATTCTAGTCAGACACTGTTGCCTGCTAAATGATCAAACTTCCATGCCTGCTCTCATGTTGAAACGCAGGAAATCAGCAAGTGTTAGAGAGGTGTTAAAGGCATGCTAGCACCAAACTGAAACCTTCTCTTTGATGTAATCTGCAGGTTTGACAGAGAACTTAAATGGACCAACTTCCCCACCCGGTGATCCAGTGTTGTTGGAAGTTGTATATGTTCCCCATCTAGCATCATCTCACATTTCAAAAAACTCCAGCTGAAGAGATGGTGACAAACTCTTGGGTCTCGCGGGTAAACGTTTCTGCCTCAGTTTGTGATGCTGAGTTTCAGAATGTCAACTTAGTACATCCATAGAAATTATCTAGCTCAGCTTTCTTGTTCTACGAATAGGAAAACCGAAGCCCAAAATGGGAAGATGATTTTTTAAAGGTAACGTGGCTGATACATGACAGGATCCAGGCCTGTGTCCTGAGTTTTTGTTTTCCAATCTAATAATCCAATCCGCTGTAATTCTAATCCCTATCACCACCCCATCCCTGGGAAATTAAAAATATCAAGGGGTTGATGATTTTGTAGGAAAAAAGGCCAATGGTTGGATTTATATAAATATTATAAGTCTTCAGCCTAACACTTTCATTTCATGTTATAAAACCTCCAAGGACATTTTAGGTACACTATGCATTTATGCTTTCATTTTATTTTTAAAAATGCTTACATAGCTCTTGACAGGCACCAGGCACAGTGCTAATCACCTAACATATATAACCACATTTTATAGCAAACCTATGAGGCAGGTATTTTAGCGCCCCCATTTTAAAGAAACTAGGGCACAGAGAAGTTAGCGAACCTGCCCAAGGTCAAATGGCCAGTAGATAGGAGAATTAAGACTTGAGTCTCACTCCAAATCCTGTGTTCTTACTTAGTATACTATATTTTCTCTTGACATATAAAAAAGGCAATCCCGAGGCTCAGTACATTGGGAGAAAATAGTAAATAAAAGGTGATTAAAAAAAAATAGAAGTCTCTGACTCCTACAAAAACCTCAGGCACTTCATTACAGACAGCCAGGCAAGAGCTGGAGTCACATCTTGAGTGCTGAACAGCTGTGGGAACCTTATTCTCTCAGCTTCCCCATATGCTAACAGGAATAATAGTATCTAATCAAATTCTGAGAATGACATAGTGGCATAGGACTGCATCTACCTAACTAGTTCCTAAGACACAAAAAATACTCAACTGATGGTAGCATGAGATTGACAGAGTGACACAAGACTCTGCACTGATTGACTCAGTGAGCTGGCTGAAGACAGGAGATAGGCCCTGATGACTCTGTTCTGTTTGGGACAGCTGGACTCTTCTCCCATGGAAAACATAAAGCTTATCTTGCAGAGGGCTCTGTGGATGCCAAAGGGGAACACAGGCCTTCCAATGAACCCAAATTTGGTTCTGATAAGAAAATAGATTTTTTTTTATTATACTTTAAGTTCTAGGGTACATGTGCATAACGTGCAGGTTTGTTACATATGTATACTTGTGCCATGTTGGTGTGCTGCACCCATCAACTCGTCAGCACCCATCAATTCATCATTTATATCAGGTATAACTCCCAATGCAATCCCTCCCCCCCGCCATGATAGGCCCCAGTGTGTGATGTTCCCCTTCCCGAGTCCAAGTGATCTCATTGTTCAGTTCCCACCTATGACTGAGAACATGCGGTGTTTGGTTTTCTGTTCTTGTGATAGTTTGCTAAGAATGATGGTTTCCAGATAGATTTAAGAGTTAAATACATTAACTTTCCTTTTTTTTCTTTTCTTTTTCTTTTCCTTTCCCCTCCTTCCCTCCCTCCCTCCCTCCCTCCCTCCTTCCCTCCTTCCCTCCTTCCTTCCTTCCTTCCTACCTCTGTCTCCCAGGTTCAAGCGATTCTCCTGCCTCAGCCTCCCGAGTAGCTGGGATTATAGGCATGTGCTGCCATGCCCGGCTAATTTTGTATTTTTAGTAGAGACAGGGTTTCACCATATTGGTCAGGCTGGTCTCGAACTCCTGACCTCCGTAATCCGCCCACCTTGGTCTCCCAAAGTGCTGGGATTACAGGAGTGAACTACTGCTCCCGGCCAACTTTCTTGAATAAAAGTAGAGGTACTCAACCAATCCCCCAGCAAGGAGATGTAGACTGCCATTTGTGTAGGAAACTAGGTCCTATTTGGCCACCCACACTCCACCTTTTACTTTGGGCTGGTCATTAATCTCTCCAAATCACCTGGGCTGAGTAGTGAAGGTTAAGGGCTAAAAATGGACCAAAGGAAAACTCATATGCACAAGACTCTGATGCACATATGGATGAGTGGATTTGTCTTAAAGGGTAAAACCATTTCAAATAGAGAAGCACAGGAAATCTAGAGGGAGTGTATGCCTTTTGGGGATAAAGTGTGACATAAATTATTTTCTTGGCCTGTTCAGCTTATTCAGCAGCATCTCAGTTTTCTGTGTTTCCTCACACACCCACTTAAAGTGGTTTCTTTTCTTTGGGAATAAGGATTGTATGCTAAAGAGTCTTAATCCTTGTGCATATAGCCTAAATTCCTTCTGTGTGTGTGTGTGTGTGTGTGTGTGTGTGTGTGTGTGTGTGTGTTTTAGTAATCAGTGAAATCTTTTTGAAAAAGCATTTTATCAAATGCTTCCTTTGTTTGGGGCCAAATAATCATCATAGTACATTGCCATCATGAACTTTTCGCTTTTATGGGCTCCCAGGATTTTCAGTGCACTAATGGGTGTCGTTATAAGGCATCCACAGCTCCATCTGAGTTGTACAGCACTGTAAGAGCAGGATTCCTGATGCGATCTGGGCTCCCAGATCTGGGTTAGGACTTAAAGTTCATGGAAACCAGTTATTTTCAAATGCTATTCCATAGAACTCTGCTTTTATCCGTGGTACACAGTGGCTCCTAGATAAGATTTTGCTTGATCAAATAATTTCTTGTCTAAAGACTTGAATACATTCAAATATTAAAAACACAAACATGTCTTCTCATTTATCAGATGAGGGCACCTCAGGCCTGGAGGACAAAGTAAAATTAAGTTACCAAAGCTGCTGTGAGCACTAGATTTGGAATCAGGAATTCCATTTCCAATCCTGCCATTTACTAACTGCACAACCCTAGGGAAAACACTGGGTCTTGAAGGAGGATTATAGAAGAGGTGTTCCCTTCTCTGTTATACAGAAACATTACCATTTCCTTTAAGGTGGTTATTATAACAGATTTAAGAAATATAATGTTGTTGTAAAGACAGTAATGCTCTATGCATGAGTCCATTTATTTAACAGGTACTTGAGCACATATTATATGTTAAGTACCTGCTTGGTATCTCTTCTTGGAAGTCTCAAGGATTCTCAAGCTTATCCTATAGAAAAGTGAGCACATGGTCTTCTTTCCAAATCTTTCAGGGTATTCTAGCTCATTGAAGGATATCAACATCTATCAAGTTGTCTAACATGCCTATGTAAAGGAGGTTTATGAATATCACCTCAATATCCCTTTTCTCTTCAACTTTGTAGACAATCTAACATCAAGCTCTGCCATTTTTTCCTTCTAAATATCTTGGCATATCTGCACATTTCCTGTTTTTACAACTTGTAACATCTCCTTAACCCACGTCATGGTCATCTCTCTCCTAGGCCCTTTGTGCCTCCCATTGGTCTACCTGCAATCACCTACTCATATCTGCACCATAGTCAGATACTTCCATTTCTGCTCTTTTTTAAGGTAGCCTTCCTTAACCACATTGACCCCCAACTCTACATCATTTGTTCACAGCAGTTCCTCCCTCTTTACAGATGTATCCTTGACATTACCTAATCACTGACATGGTTACATAATTAATGCCTGGCTTTCCAACAAAACTCAAACATCCATGAAGGCAGAGATCCTACTTTGGACTTCATCCACTTTAGGAGCTTGGGTGACTGTCTCTCTTCCCCTGAAACTCATTTTTCTGAACTATGAAAGGCAGAAAATAACAAGTTAGCAAAAAAGTGACTTTGAGCTTTGATAGTCTGCAGATTCTTTGGAAATCTATATCTATGTATATGCACATATATGTGTACACACATAGAGATATGTTTATCTATTTATAGAGATGGACAGAAGCGTGTGGGTGCGCACACACACATATACACACACACACAAATATCCACACACACATACGCAGCCCAAGGAATCAATACAACTACCCCTGACTCTTCCCTCTCCAGAGGCTTCCTATGCAGATTTATTCTTTCTGTCTTCTGGGTACAACAGAAACAATACATCATATGACCACAAACTGGATTATGCTATTCATTAATTTTATTCAGTGGAGATTTATTGAGTGCCTGCTCTGTGACAACTATTATACTTGCATCTGGACCCTCCAAAGTGAAAGAGTCAGGGTCACTGAACTTTCCTTTACAGCAGTCCTAATTCCAGTTAGATTAGCTCCCTTTCAGACTTGGCTCAAGGCCACTCATGCAGTGGCACTGAGTGAGACTCTCTACCTGAATTCTCCAGGTCCTTATAAGCTTCAGCCCAAGACTTGGCCATGTTGGCCAGCGTGTACTCCATGATCTGGATGTCCATGATGGGGCAGTTGCACTGTGGAAACTCTTCAGCACATTGGCATCGACACTGGCTGTTCTGGCACAGGTATTCCCCCTCCCCATTGCACATGATATAGCTCAAGGCTGACTGGACAAACTTCTCTTGCAGATACTGAGGAAAGATTATCTGAAGACCTGTGTGAGAATAGCAAGAAGGGAAAACAGAAAGGTTAAAAAAAGGTGTTTCATTAACAGTTTCCAAAGGTGATACAAAGGAATTTGAAGCTGCTACATTTCTCCCTCTGCATTGGAACCAATATATTTCTGGGCTAACCTAGATCCAGACAGGGCATTATCAGTGAGGCTTCCAGTTGCATCACTTTTACTTAAACTTCTCAGGTCATAGCTTTGGCTATCTCTGAAAGGCGCACTCTATTCTGTTATGGTAGGACTGAGGCTAGAGCCACATGTGGCATATACCATTTCCATTTGTGGAGAAAACTCCTATTGAAAATATAACATCATTATTTATTATTCTTTATTTCCTCAATTGCTTTCCTTAAGTATTTGTAAACCCTATTATGAAACACAAGTCTTGAGCTAGGCACTAGGCCTATAGAGATTTAAAAAAAGACACAATCTTTGCCCTTGGGGAGTTTACAATATAATCAGCAGGCATAGACATGGACACACATCATCATAACATAGCTTTATAGACCTATAGCAGAGACAACCATATGAAGCAACTGAACAGCAGAAGACTGAAAATAACATTGTTTAGATAGCAGGGAAATCTTCATAGAGGAGACAGAATTTGGGCTAGTTGAAAAGCAAGTAAGAGATCACTAGGTTAAAAGAAGAACAAGAATGACATTCTTAAAAGAGGAAAGGCATCATGTGTCTGAAAATTCCTAGTGAAGAAATGAACTTGGATGAATGGATGTGCTCATGCTGTAGAAAATAGCTATAGAGAGGGACAGAGGCCAGTGTGCAAAGGGCTTTATTATACACCAGGGAATTTGGATATTATTCTGTGGATCATAGGTGCACATTGGTAGTTTTGAAGGGTATGAGTAACAATAATTAGAGTGATATAATTTACTAGGACCACTGTAGCATAAAAACTAACACATCACTAAACACAAGCATCATTAGATAATTAATTTTCTTTTCTTTGCTCTAACAGTGAGGAAGCCATGGTCCACCAATAGGAAGTGACCAGCCCATGGCTATAGGATGAGCACTCTGGATTACATTTCATGATCTTCTCTTTATACTTGAATATTCAAAGTCTTAATACAGAGAGCCAACGATAGAGGAGGATTTATCTGGGCATGAGCACTACTCTGGTACCTATGAAAAATCACTATTGTCTGTGGTGCCCAGAGAAAAGGACAGATCTGGGCTAACTTAATTCATTAGGGCACTTTCGCTTAGGACATTTCTCTCCACCTCATTTGGAGCTACAGTTTTAGCTTCCAATATGAGGTAGTAGTTCTACTACTCATTGTGTAAAAGAGAACTGTATTCTTATTTGGATTATTTTTTTCTCATTTATGCTTCAGGGACTCTCCTTAATCCTACCCACCAGGGATTTGCTGAACAAGGTCAGCACTTCTTCCATTTTCTACTCACAGTTGTTTCTAGATTTTTATCTTTTTTCCATTTTCTTCAGGTTTTATATATACTTAAATAAGCCCCATCCTTTCAACCTGTCTTCACATGGCAGCTACAGGAGAATATTTTCAGAGGGACATTGTGGAAAAGAAGAAGATGATCCCTCCAGCATGCCTTATGGCAGGAAACCACACGCTGTAGTAAAAACCCGGGCATGGCTGCACTGGCTCCTCTACTTACTACCTAAGTCATTTAAAGCAAAATATTCAGCCTGTGTGTAAGGTTCCATTTAGTATCTACGTACAATGATTACTGAGAGGACTACATGAAAGGATGCCTGCAAATTATCTGGAAAAGCTCCTGGCACATAGCACGCAACCAATAAATGTTGTCTATTCTTATTTTTGATGTGATGACGATGACAATATTGATGATGATGCCACTCCTCTGATTAAAGTGGTTAAAGGTTTAACAGAACCTTCAGGATTAATAAAGGAAAAACAGGTGTGGGTGTATAATCAAAAGGCAGTCTTCACATATTTGCAGAGCTTTGATAAGCAGCAGCATTTACAATCCTGTGCCTGTTGAACCAGCATTGGTGACAGGGCTGTTGAGAAAGGTGTATATGTCAATATGCACGGAAGGGATTCTAGCAGATTAAGCTATACAGTTAACAACGGGCTGCTGTGAGACTGAGTGAGTGCCACATTGATGAGCAATGAGTCCATATGGGTTTCAGTGACTGTTTGGGAGGGCTACTGTACGAAGGCATAACATACATACCAAAACACACATGAGGTAAAACAAATCAAGCGATAAAGTCCCTTCTGAACTGAGTCTACGGTTCTTTCAGAGTGTGCATTATTGAGTCACTTTATCTATATCACCATATTCTCTTCTAGAGCCAAATTTATTTTTAGCTGATCCCAATCCCCCATAGGCAACTGGGTGTATGGATCGGGGTTAAGTTTCTGTTGCTTAAAGGAACTCTACAGACTATATTCTCAGTTCTATTTTTCTAGCTTGCTCATCATTTTCTTTCTTCCTTCTGTAGGGGATAAAATATTCTATTCTTGGTCCCAGCTCAAAAGGAATTTGGGGAGAGCATTTATAGAAAATTGCGTCAAATCATTTTTCCATTTGGCAAGGATACAAAAGGCAGTATTACCTACCCAATTTAATGCAACTGAAAACAGATGAAGTTTGGGGTTGGGGGTTTTCTGGGAGCAGCTAAAATACAAAACTGGCTGCTCTTTAAAAATGGAAACTCAGAACATACCGAGCTGTCGTGGAGGCAGAATCTCCTGGGCAATTTCGAAAGAGAATAATGAAGACATAGCAATTAAAAAGCACTTTTCTGCAAAATGTCATTACTGTTTAAAGTTACATAACCATTTCTACGGCAGCGGAGGTTCACACAGCAGTCACAGCCAGAGTCGTCTCCTGATGGCCTGTGTCCAACAAAGAGGCCCAGTGCTGACCTCCTACGTGGGCGCCTGAATCCTGCCTGCTTCAATGGGAGTCATAAATAATTTGGAGGGGGATTTGGCTTGTGAAACCACTGTTTGAAAGATATACAGCTGCCGGCTGGGGTAAAATATTCTGTCCCCACAGTTCCCAAAGACACAACACACATGCACACACACACACAGACACACACACACACACACACACTCTCACACAGAGAGAGAGAGAGAGAGAAAAGAAAACTGAGAAAATGAGAGAGAAAAGGGCTACTGTTATTGCCAAGCATATAAATTTTGCCTCAGAAAACCTCAGGCAATAGTTGAGAGTTTTATTTGAACATCAACTCACCCACACTGAACATATGGAATATTTTTCTCCCAATCTTTTTATATATTAAAAACACTTGTTATAATTTAAAATGGAATGTTTCACTGTTCTGCAGAGTGTGTGGGCATTGTATATGTGGGAACACCCAAGATGTCTCCCTTCTCTTTTCCTGATTTGTGCCCCATTCTTTTTCCTTTCAATTCACCTTCGACAGGTGCATCTCACAATATTTTTGTAGTTTGTATACAGTCTTTGTGTGCTGAGATATCATTTCTCTTTCTCTGTGTCACGTGATGGGATATCTCTATTTCCTTGCCTCCCTCCTTCCTCTTATCTCCTAATATTCTCTTCTGTACTCAGAACACATCAGAAAAACCCTGCCCTTTTTTCAGTACCTGCAATACATACATCAATATTGTTACTCCCATAATCTTTGCACTTGCCTTTCCCTGTGCACCAAACATTCTCTGCTCAGGTTTCTGCTTGATCCCTTGTCCTGTAATCCAGACTCTCCCAGACTCACATTAAAAGGCATCTTCAATTTTTTTTCATAGGATTAATTCCTGGCTGAAATTATCTTTTGAATTTGTTTTATTTTTAATATTTTTTCTATCATCCCCATTAGAGAGTAGGCTCTAGGGAAGAAGGGACCAAACTAAGCTCAAGCCCAGCATAGGCTCCAGGCACTCATTTGTTGATCAAAGAAACTTTTTTTTTTTTTGAGATGGAGTCTCACTCTGTCACCAGGCTGGAGTGCAGTGACGCAGTCTCGGCTCACTGCAACCTCCACCTTCCAGGTTCAAGCAATTCTCCTGCCTCAGCCTCCCCAGTAGGGTTTCAACATGTTGGCCAGGATGGTTTTGAGCTCTTGACCTTGTGATCCACCCACCTCGGCCTCCCAAAGTGTTGGGATTACAGGGATGAGTCACTGCACCCTGACAGTCAAAGGAACTTTGAACTTTAAACACTTCCTTCTCCAAGATGAAAAGAAAGGTGCCTCATGAGGCTTCTGGGGTGTTAGAATTTAAAAATCAGGTGACCTGGCCAAAGTCTCACAACTAAGGTAACAGAAACAGGACTCCAATCTAGGAATTCAACTTGAGTTCTGACACACTCGAGGATGACCTGGCTTACAACCCCTGTGGTGGCTCCAGCAGTGTGACCTCTGGCAATGTTTTATACCCCCTGGAACTCAGGGATTTTTTTTTTTTTTTTTTTCCTGTGAGGTTGAAATCCCAATCTCCTTGTATACTAATGAAGAGAAAAAAGGCATAAACTTAAGCCACAACCAGGCTGCCATGGACTGAATGTTTGTGCTCCCCATCCCCTGCATACACACATTCATATGCCAAAACCCTCACTTGCAATGCCATGGTATAAGGAGCTGAAAACTTTGGAAAGTCATTAGGTTTAGATGAGGTCATGTGGGTGGTGCCCTTGTGATGGGACTAGTGCCCTTATAAGAAGAGGAAGAGATGGGAGAAGAGACAGCTTGTAGCTGTCTACAAGCCAGGAAGCAGTCCCTCCCTCACCAGGCACCATATCTGCTGGTACTTGATCTTAGACTTCCCAGCATCCAGAACTGTGACAAATAATTTCCTTTTGTGTAAGCCACCCAGTTTGTGAAATTTTGTTACAGCAGTCTGAGCAGACCAAGACATTGTCATAATTAAGTGTTCAATAAATGTTAGGTTCCCCCCATTTAACCAGATATCAGATCACATTCATTACCTGGACCAAACTTGAACCCTTCTTGAAAAATCCTCCTTGAATAGCACCATTTGAGACAGTATAAAACATGCCAAGAATGCATTTTCTCATATCAGCATTAAAATAATTATTACTGGTCTTTGTTTTTAATTACTCCATCATTTTTCTTCTATGAATTTTCCTTCCTTCCTTCCTTCACTTTCTTCCATCCTTCCTTCTTCCCATTTATCTTTCCTTCCTTTCTTCCCATCTTTCTGCTTCCCTTCTTTCACACATATTCCTGAAGCCCTACTATATGCCAGGCAGCTGTGCTGTGGATACTAGGGTGAATGAGGCAACAACTCCCTCTTGTTGTAGGTCTTACTGTTTAGTGAGAGAAAATGACAGAGAGAGAGAGAGAGAGAGAGAGAAAGAGAGAGAGAGAGAGAGAGAGATGTAAACCAGCTGCTTGGGTGCAATGAAACCAGTATTCTACGAGAAGTACAAGTTTTTCAGGGAACACAGGGAAAGAACAACTAACTCAGCATGGAATGGATTAGGGGTGTTAAAAGCACTCTCCACTACTCTCCTAGGGGGTAGCATTTAAGCTGAGACCTAACGGACACACAGATGCTAGGGGATGAGGGATCCACAGAAAGAGTAGTCTAGACAGCGGGAAGAACACGGAAAAGGCCACGGGCATAGAACTCCTTCCAGCTGACAATCAACTTGGCCTTCACATTTCTTTCTGACTAAGGTTCGTCTTCTTTTGTTTGTTTGCTTACAAGTTCCCTAGAAAAGAAGAGAGAGTTCTTGCACACGAGGGGTCAAAATTCTGAAGGGAAGGATGACACAGAGCAGAAATCTGTGAGCTCCTTAGAGGAAATAGCATTTCTTATAGTACAAGAAAGATCTTTATTCATTACAAGAAGGGATTCTGAGACTCAGGAAAAAATGGGGCTCACTGTGTTGATGAGTTTCAACCACTGGGAGTACTCAAGTAACAGAAGAACTTTCAGGGGACCCTCAAGTTGGATTTCTGGAGAGCTTCAACAACATTGATGATATTGCTAGCACAGGCACTTGGTTCAACTGACGATGCTCTGTGAGGCTGGGGAAAGAAGAATATCTGGAAAAGACATCTGGAAAAGAAGATCCAATCAACAGAAGCTGAAGGTGAACCAAAGACACCTGAAGATTACAGCCCAATCTTCATCACTGACTTTGATTCTGCTCTTCTACTGACAGGAACTCAGCCTCTTTCTCCTTCTTTTAACAAGTAGTACATTAGGAATTGTTGGAGGAAATAAAGAAGAGGTTTAATGCATGCTTCCTACCTCCTAAGGAAACAGAGAGGTTACTCAGATATTCAAAACTAAAGCAATAAAAATTCAAGAGTGGGAAAGACAGTCCTTGATTGATGATTAAAACATTGAAAGTAGTATTGTGTCTGGCACATAGTAGGTTTTTATAAATGTATGTCAAATATTGAATAAGTCAGTGATCTATTATGAAGACGAAAGAAAATAGGCCTGGAAATAATGAATATGGAAGACTTTGTAATGGCTGTGGGATGTGGGTTGAATCTTGAAACATGAGCATGGTCTGAATAGATAAAGCAAGTCAACTCAGTATGCCATAGCAGAGGGCATAATTTGGGTCAATCTAAGTCTTTCTTATTCAAGGCAAAGACCATGCATTGTCATAGGTTGTTTTTGGTGAGCTTTATTTTTTTTATTCTATATCCTAATTATCTAATACAATGGTATTTTTAATGGATTTGCTCTTTTCTGACCTATTTCATTAGATATTAAATACACGATTTCTTACAGTGCCGAGGGAAGAAGGAAAAAAACACAGGCTCTATTTTAGTTGAATATAAATATTTTTCTCTCCTGTTCTTGTATCAGAATGTGCCCCCTGTAGATAACTCTAAGCTTTATAGGAGCCCCAGCTGTTGTCTTGTACCACTAAGTTCTGCTTGTCAAATTCTGTCCATTTCTGAAATGCACAAGGTGAGGAGAACAACAAGGACTGTACCTTTTGTAAAAAGTCAGCCTGATCCCCTTCCTTGTGAAAGCCCAGGGATTTCACACTGGCAGATAAAGGACTTTATGGCTCCAACAGCCATGTTGAACTCCAGTGTAATGAAGGCATGCAGGTCAATTACCCATCTGTTTGTGTTTCTATTGCTGTGAATTACAGTATCCATCGCTGACAGCTCATTGGAGTGGAATGAAAATAAGACAATAATTCACCGGGTGAAACTGTGCAGAAAGGGCGAAAAGGCTATGATCTCATTCAGAAGTTCAGCCCTGTCTCCGTGATGGGTCATTTATACTCTGGAAAATGAAGAAAGGCAGCTACCTGGGGGTTAGTGAGTTGGTTCCTGCTTCCTTGATATAAGAATTAGGAAATGCCCCCTCCTGGTTAGAGTAACCTTTTGTGTTTGTAAATAAAATCATCTGTTCTGCAGGATCTTAAGAAGATTTGGAATCCTTAGGTGAAAGACACAGGTATATGGAATTCAGCATGATAAAATCACCTTTTCAGCAATCAGATGTTTTAAAGGATGAAGCAGGTTGCTTTGGTAGCAGAGAACTCCCCAACACTGGAAGTGTGGAAGCAGAGTTTGAAAGGTGACATTGCAGAAACAAATCTTGGTTCCACCAAAGATTTAGATGGTAGGTGCTAGGGTGAGTTATCATTGACCCACATTCAATGCTCCTTCTTATAATGTCCCCTCTTCAAGATAACTACACATCCCCACTCTCCAAACTTAAATGGGTTCACATGACATGTTTTGGCCAATGAAATATGGATGTGAGTGATGTGTGTCTTTTCCAAACAAAGCTATAGAAAACAACATATGACCTCATCAATCTCTCTTTTCACAAGTCCAACGATGTTCCAGATAGGGGCCATCGGAGGAGCAGAATCACAGTAGAACTGTGACCACCATGTAGCATAAGGAATAAATAAGCATTCACTTTGGCAAACCACTGAGATTCAGGAATTGTTTGCTAGCACAACATAATCCAGCTTATATTAACAGATATAGGAGTTGACAAACTATGGTCAAATTGACCTGCAGTCTATTTTTATAAATAGATTTTACTGGAACACAGTCATGCAGATAAAAGAGTTGAGTAGTTGCTACAGAGAACATGTGGCCCGCAAAGCCTAAAATATTTATTACCTGGCTCCTAACAGAAAAAGTTTACCAACCCTTCTACTAGATGACCATAAAGATTTTTTCCAACCTGACTTTTCTATGATTCTGTTCTGTGCTGTTGTTCATTCATTTGTCAAGCAAAGATCAATAAGGCATCTGTCATGTGCAGACACTATTCTAGGTTCTAGAGAAAAGACAAGGAACTAGGAAAGGCAAGGACACAATCCTTGCTGTTATGTAACCTACCTTGCAGGGAGGGAGAGAAGACAACAAATAAATAAATGAAAATAGAAAAGGATTTACACTGATTAGAGGGGTTGGGCCAGGGGGACTTCTAAATGAGAATTTTTAACTTCAAAAAAAGATAATATAGTTTAATTTACGAAATCACCAAGGATAAGGAGGCCAGCATACTTTTTTTTTTCGATTTCATAAAATTTCAACATGAACATGTTCTTGAAACTTTAAGAAGAGGTTGGTTCAATTTAAATATAAGCTTCTTCATAGCAGTAATGATACAAACCAAATCTGATACCTGTAAGAGTCTGTGCTACCTGATCACTGGATCAGCTGATGTCTTCAAATTCTTCTCTTACCCACCTCCCTTTTTTTCTTGCTATATCCTGCCATACCATTGCCTCTGTTCTCCAAGCATGCCAAGTTCTCTCCTGTTCATATTTTGCCTTCGGCTCTCACTAACAGTTTGACCTTGAAGAAGCTAAGAGGCTTACCTTCTCTGATCCCCAGTTTTCTTATCAGAGCTTCTTTCATAAAGCTAGTGTAAAAATTAAATGAGATATTTTATATCTTGATTGTGGTGGGAGTTACATAACTGAATACGCTCGTCAAATTCATAGAAGAGTACACCTCAAAAGGGCATATTTGGTTGTATGTAAATTATATGTCAATAAACCTGAAAATAAAATCACATAAATAGCACATGTGGAGCTCTTAGTACAGGGTAGTTGTTTAAGTGACATCATTTTCTGACCTTGCCCTGTTTTCTATTGCTTTCTCTGGAAGGTCTTATGTGGTCTCAGGTAGCCTCTCTGCTGGCAACCAAAAGCACCTTGCACATACTTCAAATCCCAATGGGACACTTACAGTATCATATGTGTGCTCATGTTCATGTCTCTCCTACTCTATAAGCTTTTTGAATGCAAAACACAGCTCATTCATCTACCATTTCCCCATCATCTAGCACATTACTGAGTACCCAGAGTAAATGTTTGAATGAAGGTAAATTTAGACAGAATGTGTTTCAGAGAGGACTGTGGTTCTGTCTTCTATGTTTAGCATGACCCATCTCTACAGCCATCCCTCATTAACAAAACCTGTATCTTCTTTCACAATATTACAGCTTGAGACTTGAGGCTTTTTAAATTTCATCCCAGTAGTTACAGACAAGTGCTCAGAAAGATCTGAGTAAAAAAAATACATAGACACAAAAATATTCTTAAGAGAACAATGGTGCTAAAAGACTTGACCACTAACTTCAGCACATAATTTGTTATGCATCCATTGCTATAAGTTATGATTCTTGAGGACAATAACTTTATCTTTTTTTTTTTTTTTTTTTTTTTTTTTTGCAGTCTTTCCAAGGTAACAAGCCCAGTGCTAGATCATAGCAGGTATGTAAAAATAAAAGTACTCAATTGAGAATCGATTAAGAAAGTCCTTTCATTTACCACTTTATTGAGCCAGTTTTATACTGGATGATAGAGATACAAAAAGTGAAGATGACATGGTTTATGGCCTCATGGGGCTCTAGTTTCTATAAAAAACTAGCCCTTCATGGGGCTCTTTTTCTATAAATCTAGAAAAAAGATTTATAAATGTACAATGACAATAAAATATATGCACACATATGCACGAGTTTGCATAGGAACAAAGAAGAAGATGTCTCTAACTTTTATAAGAGTAGAGGAGTTTGGGAAAGTTATTTTGTACAGGATTGAACGTGAATAGTATATATGGTCCAGCATTTGCCAAGTTGTATACCACAGAATCACAAACCTGCAAATATGCCCAAACCCAAATACATTCAGAAAACTCTGTACTTAATTCACCTCTTTAGATTCATAATACACATTAGCACAGTCAAGGCACCGAGAAGTCCTGAAGTAAATAAATGTGGTTTATGTTATTTAATCCAGTGTTTTAATATCAGGGCGTTTTTGCTACATTACTGTGTGGTAACATATAACCTCAAAATCCCAGTGGCTCATAATCACAAAGGTTGATTTGTTGCTCATATTTTGTGTCAGCTGTGCTTTGGCTCTGCTCCAGATGTCTTCTTCATTTCAGATGTAGGCTGAAGGTGCAGGCTTTTTCAGGAATATGCCATTCTCATGATAAATGGAAAAGAGCAAAAGCCATGCCAGACAATGCCTCCTAAAGTGTCTTGCCCAAATGTGGCATGTACCGTGTCCTCTCACATTCCATTGTCCAAAGCAAATCACATGGCCAAGGCCAATGCCACTAAAATGGAAAGTCACAGAGCCTCCCACAGTGCAGTGATGCCAGTCACATGGAAATGCACTGTATGTATATAATCCTCTTAGAGGAAATGCACAATAATGTAATAATGAAATCTGCCACAAAATACATGTATTTTTTACACCAAATCTTTTTTTAATTTAATTACCATATGATTCAGCAATTTTACCTTAAGTATATATTCAAAAGAACTGTAAACAAGCATTCAAACAAAAACTTGTAAGTGAATGTTCATAGCAGCACTATTCATAGTAGTCAAAGGTGGAAACAACCTAAACATCCATCAACTGATGAATGAAAAACCAAAATGTAGTATATTTATACAATGAAGTATTAATTTTGCCATAAAACGGAATGAAGTACTGACGCATGCTACAACATAGACGAACCTTGAAAATGTAAAATGGAGGAAGCCAGACACAAAATGACACATATTGTATGATTCCATTGATTTGAAATACAGTTATCCCTTGGTATCTGCAGGGGATTGGTCCTAGAATTCCACCCTCCTATCACCCCCTGATACCAAAATCCATGAATGCTCAAGTCCCTTATATAAAATAGCATAGTATTTGCAGATACCCTCCACATATCCTTTTTTATACTTTAAATAATTCCTAGATTACTTGTGATATTTAATACAATGTAAATGCTATGTAACTGTTGTTACACTGTACTGACTTTTTGTACTTTTTATTGTATTATTATTATTATTAATTTTTAAATTTTCTCTATCTGGTTGGTTGAAGCCAGAGATCCAGAACCCAACAGACATGGAACTCAAGAGTACAGAGGGCAGACTGCACCCAGAATAGGCAAATCTATACTAATCTGCAGAAAGCAGATTAGTAGTTATCAGGGTCTGAAGGGAAGGGGAAATAGGGAATAACTAATTAGGGGGTAAAGAATTTGTTTTGGGGATTGTGAAAAAGTAGAAATAGTAAGAATATTTGCACAACATTGTGAATGTACTGTCACTAAATTTTAATCATTTTAAAGTGTTAAATTTTATGTTGTGCATATTCTGCAACAATAAACAAATATGATTCAAAACAAATAGATTTGACAGTTCAAATAACTTTAAATCAGTAAACATTTATTGAGCACCTACTATGAGCTAAACTCTATAAGAAAGAGAAGAAAATAATGAACAAATGATAAAGCATGTGGTTTCTCCTCTCAGCGATCTCAGTTACAATTTAGTGGCAGATGTGTACAATGGTACACATAAGACAAGACAGAATGTCTCTGGAATATAATAGAGGCATATTAAAAATGCTTTGTTGACAGTGCAAAAGGAGAGCTTAATTCTAAGGTAAGTTGTTAGGAAGAAGGTAAGAATTGACCGAATCATGTTAAAAAAAAAAAAAACATAAAACAGGCACCATATCTCCATGAAGTCAATAAACTAATTATCATGGGTAACTTATTTAGGTTTTGGCCATCCTGATGCCTCATTTCTGCACAATCAATGAGATCGACAAGGAATCTAATGGGACATGGTTGTTAAATAGACCAAATTGCCACATGGATCATTCATCTCTCACGATTTCCATGCTGTGTACTTGGCCACAAGTTTATTTGAAAGGTATAGCCCCACATGGCTACATACCAAGAAGTAACTCCCCAATACTCCTTCTCTCAGCATCAGTTTATACCCCATCAGTTTGTACCTGCTTAGAATTCTTTACTCCTTCTTGCCCAAGTATGAGTCTTTAAGTTCCCTCCAGATTCCAGGTTTCTGTAGGTCAAAAGCAATTCTTTTTATAAACTCTTGGATTGCTGCAAAGCCTAGTATCATCTATTCTAGGTTTTTTTTGTCTTTTCCGGTTATGGATCCATTTCAGAATATGAGAATAATTATGGAAATCGGTCACACCTACACAAGTTGGCAAGCAATTTCAGGAAAATCACAGATTGTCTAAAGTAAATAGCAGAACCTAGAAAGGTTATGGTGCTGGCACATGGAAAGGGCTGTACAAATTCTTGATCTAGTAAAAACCATGACTATTACATATATGCCCCAGGTTGGGAAGCAAAATGATGTAGAGTTTAAGAGTACCAGCACTGAGTGGATCTGGGTTCAAATTTCTGCTCTACAAGGTAGTTACTTAACTTTTGTGAGCTTCAATTTCAAAATCTGAAAAATGGGACTGTGTTGAGGTTTACATGAAATATTGATATAAAGAAATGAGCTCTATGCCTGGCACATGATAATTATTCACAAGTAATAGCCTTGATTATTAGTATTCATATTTTATGAACCCGCTTGGTTTTTAGGTCAGGTGCTTTCTATATGTTTTCCAAATAAATGAAGAATAATAGCTCTGAGATACAGGTGTTCTTATTCCCATTTTACAGATTTAAAGACCTAAGGAAGCTCAGAGGCCTAATAAACTAGTCGAAGATCTTTATCACCAGCAAATCTTCTCTGCCCATCCTCCTCATTCTATTCGATTTCTGATTGAGTCTTTGACTGATATCTTCAATCCCTTTCTTCTTGAGAAGAATGCTTCTCCTCTGATGAGCATAGAACAAGGTGCTCCTACGTTCATAAAGTAAAAGCAACATTTGGATGCAGCTAGCTGGGTGGAAATCAGTAATCTCATTTTTCATGAAGACACTAAAGGCACTGCTCTTTCACTGAAAGGACCTCATCAGCAGAGCCACAGGAAGCCAGAAACATAAATTCCCATTAGTGCCTCCAGGTCCCTGCTAACTGGACAAGAGGGGCTGTAGGCATGAGCCATCGCCTGTGACTCTAGACTAATTCCTAACGAGGATGATTCACCCCAAAGCTGCTGCTGAGACCAGGTACTGGCAACAATCACTTAGTGTATCACCCTGAGGTTACAAGTCCACATAAAGTGGTGGGCGTGTGGGAGAGGAGAGGGCTTTAGAAAAGGAGACCTATTCACTCTCTGTCTTCTCATCCTCCTCGAGCCTCAATTTCCTCATCTGTATAGTGGGGAGCATGATTCCTAACTCTTAGTTGGTGGGATGGATAAATGGGCTAATGGTTATAAGCTCAATGTCTCAGAAGGACAGCATCTCAAAAAAATGCTACTTTTAAACATTTCTCCTACACTTTCTTTTTCTACTACTTGTTGCAAGATGATTTTGAAAATACGAATCTTCACTCCATCTGTGATGTCTAGCTACTGAGAAATGGGATTATCAACACTACTCTTCATCAGACCGCTCCTCTTGCTCTGCCCTGTCCTCTCCCTCTACCCCCTTCTTCACTTCCGCTCCCCTTTCTCCCTCCACTCTTCTTCCTCTTCCTTTCTTTCTTTTCCCCTTCCTCCTAATCTTCCTTCTCTCGTTATCTTCCACTGTCACTCTAGCACCAATTATATTCAAAAACGCAATTCAGCAAATGCATGTATGTACATATATACACACATACACACATACACACACACACACACACACACACACATATAATGTAATTCCTATGCCCTTGGCACTACATTAAGTACTATGAAATGTAAAATTGGCAAGGAAAAATCTTTGCCTTTAAAGAGGCCTATACTCTAATCTAATAGAAAAGATAAAAACCTAAACATAAATGAATATGTTGCAAGGTGAGTAAAAAAAAAAAAAAAAAAATCATACTGTAAATGAGGGGTAATCAAAGAACTATAAAGGGGTGAGAGGAGGGAAATTTTTATCCAGTCATGTGTATGTGCATGTGTGCATGCAAGATACCATTTTAAATGGTTCCTGCAGACTAAGTAGAATGCCAGTGAGTTGAGATGGGAATGCAAGGCATCTCTGGGAGAGGATACGGCTGAGCAAAGACAAATGGGAAAGAAGAGGGTGAGCTGGAGGAAAGATAATCTGCATGATTGGGCATGTTGGTTATTATCATTGTCTCTTATAGGAAACTCCCACCTCCATTGTTCCAATGGGCTTTAGAAATGAAGCTAGAAAGGGAATTTGGGACCTCACGAACATGGGGAAACCATGGAGTGATTTCAGGCAAACGTCAGTCCTAATAGGCTATGACTTAGGAAGATTAATACAAAGGGGTGAACTGATGTATGTTGAATAAAATCCATTGAGAAAAATATTAATTACTTGATTGATTCATACACAAACTGATCAAATTGAGATTATCTTTAAAGTTGCCAAGTATGCTTTTTATGTATATGTATTTGGTTTAATCCCCTAGACTGTGATTCTACACTATGACTAACACAGAGGTTGTTCTTAATATTTGGCACACTATAAATACTTGCTGTGGTTTTTGTGGATGGATTTGCTGAGTTCCTAACTATGTAAGGAACACTGCATTTATTCATTCAGCATATATTTAATGAGCACTTGATACTGGCCAAGCACATATGCCATGGAGGATGCAAATATAAATAAAGCAAACATTGTGCAAGTAACACATTGATAGAGGTGGTAAAAATAATACCTAACATTGTTTAATGCTTAATCTAAGCCAGATATAATGTATATTCTTACATGCATAATACAACAATCATAGGAAGTAAGTGAGTAATAGAGGCTCAGAGGCTGCAGTAACTTATCTGAGACCTCTCAGCCAGCAAATGGTAGAACTAGTACTGGAACTAAGGTCTGTTTGACTCCACGGCCTTTTCTGGATACAATGTAGCCACTATGCTACATTGTATCTCCTTATATAAGAAAGAGAGTGACAACGGTCATAATGTAGAAGGTCAGAGAAGCAAAAGAATCCAGGAGGCTTCTCAGAAGAGGTGGCTATTGGAGAATTCAATGGTAGGACCCTGCCTGGAAGATGTAACATCCAAAGCAACAGCAAAAGCACATGCCCTTTTGAAGAATGCTGTGCATGCAATGCAGCACAGAGAATAGCATACAGTAGGCCCTCAGGAAATGGTCATTAGGTTGAACTGAATCCAGTATCATGTGGGATAAGTAGTCTAAGGGTTCAAAGAAAAAAACAGAGTTCACTATGGGCTAGGTGATTCATTCATGTATTCATTCATACATTCATACAGCAAATATCTTTTGAGCAGTGTCTATATATCAGTCTCTATGTATTGTGCCAGAGAGAGAGATGGTTCTTACCAAACAAGAATCTAGGCCAATTGGAGAGTCAGGTTAATAACAGGATGATGATATTATTGTGTGGCAACTCCTAGAGAAGAAGTTGTGCAGACCATCTAATGATCTGGAGAGGGGAATTTAGAGAAGCTTACCTGAGAGAGATGAAAAGTTCAGGAATTGGAGAAAGGCTGTGTAAAAGTGCAGGGCAATAAAAAAATTAAAAAAATAGTTTTCAAAAGATGCTTGTAGTGAAATGTAAGAAATGGCATGGGCTTGGAGCATGGATATGGTATATGCTGAGTGATAGCGTAAGGCAAAGCCAAGAATATTGGCAAGGCTTGCATTTGAACAGCCTGGTGTTAACTTAAGAAATCTAAACTGTATACCAAAACTTTCATGGAGGCTGTGAAGGGCTGTAAGGAGGGAAGCGAGAATCTGATTTGGCTTTAAGAAGATCACACTGGCTGCTGTGAGGCAACGGATCAACAGGAGTAAGATCTGAACAAGGTTGCTTTGACCCTCATTGTACTGATCTGGGGAAGGGAGAAATGATGAAATGAGGACCTGAATCAAGGCAGAGGGTAGAGAAGGAATGATTCTGATGAAGGGACATTTGTGCTTGGCATTGAGAGATGGGCCACATTCAATAAAAGAGAGTGAGGATGTCATTTTAGGCATGAGGAGAGTCCGGGTGCATGAGCGATAGGAAAGAGAGCCTAGTCTAGAAGGAGCTGAGGTTTCAAGCAAAGACACAGAAAAAGAAAAGGTCAAAGAGGAGGAAGAAGATGGGAAGAAGAAGGAAAAAAGAGGAGGATGAAGAGAAGGAAGAGAAACGATTTAAGACCAAGAAACCAGATAGACCATCTGAATGTGAAGATTTGGAGAAGGCTCTCAGAACACAAGTCTCAGGTGGCCCTGTTGGAGGTTCAGGCAGAGGGTAGATGATACCTCAAGTTAGTGGTCTTTGACCCCATCTCCCTTCCCTGGCCTAGTCTTCCATCTCCTAATGATCTCTATCCTCCTTGCATTCATCTTTACCTTTTGGAAATTGGGAATAAGCTAATGACCTCACTCAATTTTTCAGGGGAAATACCTTATGATATTGATTCTACAAATCTAAGATGATATTTACTGTAAAACACACCACTGTTTTATGTACACTAAGAAAATAATACCCTGCCAAATTAAACTAAGACACATCATTAATAATAAAAAGCATTCTAATTTCAGAGGTGTTAATATCTGAAAAATTATACAATTTAAAAACTATGACAGGTAATCAAGAAATAAAGATCAAGAAAATGCCCCCATTACCAAGTCTACAAATTGCACTGGCCTCTGATTTCAGGTTCTCCTTTTCCTCTCTGCTAAGAATATGTGCTCCTATCTAAGGCAAATAATTCCAGTTATGCACAAGACCCTATTTACTCTTGCCTGCTCCACTTTGATTGTAAAACCATTCCTCCCTTGCTTGCAGTATCATTTTTTCCCTCTCTACAGAATAATTCTCAACATTGGACAAAAGTTTTGTTGTTTCTATGTTAAAAAGAAAAGAAAAAATAACCCTTTACTCCTGATCGCCGCAAGCTGTTGTGTCATTTACTGTAACACTACTCTGTAGAGTTTGCTGTCGAATTTCATTTGAATCTGCTCCAGAATTTCATCCCCAGAATTCCATTGAAAACATCCTTTGTCATCAGTGACCCATGTGTTGCTAAATATCATACTCAGTTCTCAGTCCTCACTTTAATTATACTATCAACAGTATTTGACGCAGTTGCTGCTATCTCTGTTTTGAAAAACATTCTTTATATAACATCCAAGATTCTATACTCTCTTGTCTCTCTTCCTACTTTTCTGGCCACTCCCCAGCTTCATTTTCTTGTTTCTCATCATCATTCCAGCATCGCAACCTTTTAATATTAATTTCTCCATGACTCAATAGCTGAATTTTTTTCTCCATCTACACTCTCTCCCAAAGTAATCTTGTTCAATCTCAGATAATTAAATAGTATTTATATCCTAATTTATATTTTCAGTTTTCTCCTCTTACCTTTCAAATGTCTTCCACTCAACATCTACATTTGGATATCGAATAGACTTGTCAAACTTAGGCTCAAACTCAACTAGGTTTGAACCCAATTTCACATGTCCCATCAAAATTGGTCCTTACCAGTCTCATCATAGCAATGTGACCATTCTACCATTGCAGTTGCCCAGGCAAAACTTTGGGGTCATCCTTGACTTCTCTCTCTCACAAATACTTTTGAGTTCATTACCAAATCATGTCAGGACAACCTTAAATATTCATCCATAAATCCAATCACCTCTCACCACCTTCATTGCAACTATCACGATCTAAGCTACTATGTTCTCTCACCTAGATAAACATGACAGCCTCCTAACAACTGATATCCTATCATTGTTCTTGCCCTCTACTGTCTTTCTTATTCCATAGCTGCAGTTATCTATTTAAAATGTAAGTCAGGTCAAGTTACTTCTCTGCCTAAATTTTCAATTGCTTCTCATTGCATCCAGAGTAAAATCTGATCTAAAGTTTTTGCCATGGTCTACAAGTTTCTATATGACCTGCTCCCTCATTATTTCTCTGATTATAAAGAAGTTTAAAAATTTGTTTATTGTCTGCTTTTGCCACACCCACACATCAATTATAAGCTCAAAAATGATTCATTTATCTTATTCACTGCTGTATATCTGGCTTTAAAACCATACCTGACCATATAGTTGGTGCTCCATAAATATTACTGAATAAATAAATGAGTAAATGTATGAAAGAATAAATTTCTGTATCATCCATAGATTTCAGCAAAATATTCTCTCTGCATCCCTTTCCACATCAGTGAGCTACCGAGGCACAGCTTTGCTCCCTGTATACTTCACCATATGGATACTACATTAAATTACATGACAATGTTGGTAAAACATTCAATGGGCTTCTTGGAAAGAGAAGTATGAAAATAAGAAGTTATCATTATTCCATTAGTGTTATTGCCACTATTTGAGCTGTTACTGCTATGACTACTAATAGCCTCTGATCATTCTCATGATGCTTTCTTTCTCATTTCTAATCTCCTCCAATCCTGTTCTTTCTTTTTTTTTCTATTTTGCTTTACCTTTGCCTTGTTTAATAAACATTTCATGAAACATCACAAGGTGAAAGTCATTAGAGTGCCATTGATATTGTTCTCAATCCACCGAAGTAGCCTTCTGCAGAATCTGCCCTCCCAGCCTCATTCAAAGGAATGCGATGAGGAATAGAGAAACATAGAGGAAACACATTTGAAGAAGCTCGAAGTTAGGCTGAGTTAAAACTCTAGCTCAGCCACTTATTAGATAACCTCTCTAGGCCCCGGTTTCTTCACCTGCAAAAATGGGAATGTTATTTACACTTTCTTCATGGGAATCATGTTGAAGATTAAAAATATAATCAGTACAATTATAAAATAAAAACAAGTTAAAATAAAAATATACATAAATAAGCAAAAATAAATCTAATAAAAATAAATTAGCATAATCTCTGGCATATGAGGAAGCACTAAAAATAAATATGTATTGTCATTCCTGGTTCCTCTAACCTCAGTTCATGCAGCCTGTCCTCCAGCTGGGCTGAACCACCTCCCACTTTCCCATGCCTCTCTGCTTTATTCATGTTCTCTCTTTGCAGAGGATGTCAACATGGGACACGTTATTAAATAAAACCTAAATAGATACGTATTGTATACACAGAAATGTATACATAAAAATAAAGCATGTGCAGCTTTTTGAACTTTCACAAAGCAAACACATCCATGTACTGCCAACCAGATTAAAAAAACAGAACATTAGCAATATCCCCAGAAATGTCTCTCACTCCTTCAGCCACTACCCCATTCCTCTCCCTAAAGGTTAACACTCTCTGGACTTCTAAAACTGTATATTTGTTTTTCCCTTTTTTTTCACTCATCTAGGAATAGAATCCCACAGCCTGTACTCATTTACGTCTGACTTGGTTTACTCAATGCTGTGTTTGTAAGATTCTTCCACATTGTTGCATGAAACAGCGGTTTATTCTTTCTTATTTCTGTATGGAAGTTCATTGTATGAATGTATGACAATTTATTTATCCATTTTCTTGTTGATGGACATTTGGGTTGTTTCCAGCTGCAGTTATTTGAAATAGAGTGGCTGTGGACATTTATGTCTTCTGGTGAGCATGTTTTCATAGGAGTTGGAATTGATGGGTCATAGGCCAAGGACACATGCAGTCTTTTGTAGATACTGCCAAGAGTTTTCTGCAGTGGTTGTACGAATTTGTGTTCCTATAAGCAATGTGCTTAAGTTCCCATAGCTTCACATTGTCTCTCCTTGTTATTGTCAGTCTTTTTGATTTGAGTCACGCTCATTGCTGTGTTATGATATTAAATTGTGACTTTAATTTACACTTTCTTTCTTCACTAGGTGAGTTGAACACCTAAGTGTTTATTTGGCATTTTGACACTCTTGTTTGTGAAGTGCTTGTTCATGTCTTTCATTCATTTTCTTTTCTTACAAGACTATTTCCCTTTTTCTTTTTGACTTCAGGAGTTTTAAAAATATGTATATTCTGTATTCTATAAGTGTTCTTTGTCAGGTACATGTATTACAAATATTTTCTTCCACTCTATGGCTTGTATTCTTATAATATTAATAGTATTTTGCTGAACATAATTTGTAGTTTTAATGTATCCAATTTATCAGCCTTTTTTTTGCATCCTACTGAATAAACATGAGCTCACTCAGAAATCATGAGATAATCTGTTTCATATTTTAGAGCACTTTTGTTTTGCCTTTCACTAGGAGCATATGATGCTTTCTCAGATATTTTTTTGTCCTATGACTCCTCTACCTGAACAGACACAATGAATCACTCCCTTTTCTGAATCACCATAATGCCATGTCTTATTTTATTATGACTATTAGGTTATGTATTATCTTGAATCATAGATACTTGACCATCTATCCTTTCTATCTCATCCTCACAAGCCATTCACCCAATTATCTAAATTCTTTATGGT
Source organism: Piliocolobus tephrosceles (assembly GCF_002776525.5). Taxonomy (NCBI): domain Eukaryota; kingdom Metazoa; phylum Chordata; class Mammalia; order Primates; family Cercopithecidae; genus Piliocolobus; species Piliocolobus tephrosceles. The sequence continues at coordinate 19,721,799 of NC_045447.1, read as the reverse complement.
CCTTTCACTAAATCCTCATCATAATACCTCCTAAGTAACTCTGGGATTGCTCCATTTCCTTCCATCTCAACTGGTACCCCCATGGTCTAAATCTGTGGCATTTCCTCTTGAGTTCTGTAGTAGCCCCCTAACTGTCACCACCCTCTAATCTAACCCCTCTAATTAACTGCCCACACAAGAGTCAGAATGATCTTCTAAAATATCAATCTCTTCATGCTACTTCTTTTTTAAAAAACCATTCCATAGTATCCATTGCTCTCAAATTAACTTTCAACTCATTAATGTGTTGCAGAAGCCTTCTAGGACTTGAAAGATTATCTTGTCTTTCTCACCATTGATGTTTCTGCTTTAATCTCACAAGAGTTTCTTATTTCTTTGAATATCCCTTCATGAAGATCCTCTGTCTGCCTCTCTATCCATGCCTCTGTCCCCCTATTCATCCTTCAGGTCTTATCCTACTTATCTTTTTGGCAGAAAACTTTCCTGGCTCCCTGGTACGTTAAGTCCCCATGCTATCCAGTGCCATATAAACCTTATACATTTTCTCCATTAAAATTTATTACATCTACTCTTGTTTGCTTGAAGCTCATCTTCTCTAATAGAATGTATATTTCCTTGGGGCAGAAACAATGTCGGTCTTGTTCACGACTTTATTTTTTTTGTCTGTCTCATTACCAACATGAGTTCTTTAAAAAATACATTTGTTGACTTGAACTGATTTATGATTATATGCCCGGGGTCTAGTATTGGTTTTGGCATGTAGTTAGTCTCAATAAAGGTTTTATAATTCATCATTTTCATAAAATCCTAGAATCAGTGTTGGGAAGAACTTAAAACCACCTGCTTCAATCACCCAACCTAACTGATGCTTAAATAATCTCTATAACATTTGTACCAAATATAATCTACTTATAAGTATCTGATAACAGGGAGTCACTGCATCCTTCAGCAGATCATTCCAGGTTTGGCCATAAATGTGTACTAGAAAGATCCATTTTACACTGAGTTAAAAGCTGGGATCCTTGTAAGTTCCCCCTTCCTATTAGATTGGGATTGTTCCATTTTATTAATATTAATAGGACTGATTATCTTTTCTGCAAGACAGCCTCTTAGATATCTGCAGTAAGTCATTTTTGCTTCAATTTAACCTTCTTTTACTATTTATTATAGTGAAACACTTTCTCAGGAAAAACTGCAGTTTCTCAACATCCCTCTTGGAGTGTGATGCTCAAACATGGATCCAATCGTCCAGGTGTACTCTAACCAATCTAGGGTAGGACGGCAGGCCTGCCACCACCCTTTCAATTCATAGCATCCTTCTAATAATGTTATCATGGCAGACCTAGACTTTGGAGAACATAAGTATTACAGAATAGTTGTTTTATTTTAAAAAATTCAAAATTAGGTATGAAGCAAGTATGTATTTAGAATGAGAAAAGGTGGGCAGTTGGAGGGTACAGAATCCTTGAACCTTAAGCTTCACTGGCTGCAGGTAAATCAACCTCTAAATGTCCCTAAGATCTCATTGATTTCCTTGGTAGGAATATGTCATTAATTCCTTCTTTTTTTTTTTTTTTTTTTGTTTCAATTATAACTCACAATCTTTCCACCCTCAGTATGCACAGCAGGGTGATCAAACACAGACTGGAGCTTCACTGCCTGGATTCAAATCCCGGCTCGCACTTCACGTGGGCTCTATAGGTACTGAATGAACTAACACACTGAAAATCCTGGCACACATAAGGAAGATCTGTTTTTCCTTATCTACTTTCTTAACAGGCATTAGCAAATCTTTCTGTCTACTCTTTTTTCTACTAAACAGGGTAGGGTTATGCTCCATGTATTTAAGTTTCTAGTGTGTTGTGTTTTGTTATTTAATAGTAAACCACTTTCTTGGCCTGAATTTCCCTGAAGAATTTTCATTCACTGCCCTCAAGTGACACTACCAAGCCCTCCATGCATGTTAGAAAACAGAAGATGTTTTCTAACCACTTTCCGTAACAGGAGCATGAATCAAAGAGTTGCCAAGGAACCAGAATATAAAAGTCACATTAGGCTCTACTTAGCTTTACCTGCCAATCTCAACCCAACTTCCTCCCACTGACAGTCAGAATCACCTTTATCATATACCTTTCCAAAAGGTCACATTTTTAGTCTGCTCAAAGTTAAAGCATGTCATTTTTTTTTTTTCTGATTATAAAGTTAATATGTGATCATTGTAGAGAAGTTAGAAAAGAAACTAGATGCCTAAAATACATCATCAGCAACTTAGAGATCCAGAGGTAAGCTATTCTAATACCTGGGCATATTTCCTTGCTACATTATTATTACTTTGAGGTGGAGTCTTGCTCTGCTGCCCAGGCTGGAGTGCAGTGGCATGATCTTGGCTCACTGCAAGCTCCACCTCCCGAATTCATGCCATTCTCCTGTCTGTCTCCCAAGTAGCTGGGACTACAGGCGCCTGTCACCACGCCCGGCTAATTTTTTGTATTTTTAGTAGAGATGGGGTTTCACCGTGTTAGCCAGGATGGTCTCAATCTCCTGACCTCGTGATCTGCCCACCTGAGCCTCCCAAAGTGCTGGGATTACAGGTGTGAGCCACCGCGCCCAGCCATTATTATTATTATTGAGACAGAGTCTTGCTCTGTCACCTGGGCTGGACTGGCAACAGTGGGATCTCATTCACTGCAGTCTCTGCCTCCCAGGTTCAAACGATTCTCCTGCCTCAGCCTCCTGAGTAGCTGGGACTACACACCACCACACCCAGTTAATTTTTGTATTTTGTAATTTTGTATTATTAAATATTTAGTAAATTTTGTAGAGACTGGGGTTCACCATATTGGCCAGGCTGGTCTTAAATTCCTGACCTCGTGATCCACCCACCTTGGCCTCCTAAAGTGCTCGGATTACAAGTGTAAGCCACTGCACCCAGCCTATTTTTATTTACCTCTTTAAATTATTAAGATCATGCCGTCCATTCCATCATAAACCTTTTATTTATTAACATTATATCAAGTTATTTTACATATTATTGGAAATTCTTTATAAACATCAGTACCAGTTTAATATTATGTTGTATTAATGCAATATAATTCACTTAGTCTTCTCAAGTGAAAAATTGCTTTAAATACATTATGCTTTTTAAAAACAGCACTATGTGTACTTAAAGCCTTGTCCAACTCTTCCCGGCAATCTCCTCTCCTTTTTTGATGTGAATTAATAAGGATGAAATTACTATTTTAAAGGATATATTTTCTTTAAAATAACGTATATGGAGCCCCAAACATAAACTTGACATATACAGACACCAAAGAAATACAGATATTTATAAATACAAACAAGTTAATTAAAGCTCACATTTCCTTACTTTCTATCTGAAAACTAATTGATAATCATGAATTTAATGTTCTGCATATGATAAAATTCTAAATATACATGTATACACCTATCATAACTGTCTAATTTCCATATCTGCAGTTTTCATTAGATTTTTCCATGCTTCCTCTTCTTTGTTCTCCCTTCACACCATCCCTCCCGATCCCCTCTCCCGCATATCACATCCATGCTGCTTCCCCCAACACTGAACCCACTTTTTCCACTGGCTTCCTACCTTGAAGGTGCAGTTTGCTCTCCGTGCTTTGCAGAAGGACGGAACTCACAGAGTCCAGATTGTCATAGCTGTTACAGCCCAGAGGCCCAGTGCGTGTCTCTGTGACCTGCAGTAGATATCAAATGAGACAGGTGTGAGACAGGAGTCTTTGTCTAGGACATACCCTGAAGAGTCATGCCCCAGCAGAGCCAAGTCAGCAGAAAAGCCCTCCTGGTTTGAGTCCATGGTTACTTTCTGAGCTCCGTGCTTGTGTCTGGAACCAACCACAGCTGTCACTGAGTAGACAGGCTAGCAGGGTGGTCAAGCATACAGAGTGCATGCCTGTTCCTACCACTGGTTCTCACTTCACACGGTGGCTGCAAGTATGACATGAACTTAAAAGTTGACACACTATATTTCAAAAGCATTGACTTTGGAATCAGAAAAATTAGTGTTAAATCCTGGCTAGGCCATTTACTTACCCTGGGACCTAGGGGAACCAATTAACCTCTCTAAGTATCTGCAAACCAAAGCTAGTAAAACTCTTCAAGAGAGGTTGTGAGACCAGGTATGATGGGTCTAAATGCCTGGCACATGGCATGTGTTCCATAATGGGTACCTTATTACCAAACGGCTCCGTAAGTTGTAATGAGTACATACATATTATTATTAGGCAAGAATAAGAAAATGATGCCCATTTTCCTAAAGAAGGTTTAACAGAAGCATTGTGCGGCCACAGGAGAAAATGACCCAATCCTGTGGATGTGCATTTCCAAAACATTGTCTTAGAAAGACTTGAGGTAGTGGATAAGAGAGCAACAGCTATTCAAAAAGATAACCTTGAAATAAGAATGGCTTAGTATGAAAAGAAGCCTCTTCATTTATTTAGTCTCTGCTTCCCATTATTTAGGGTTGTTTTGAAGTTTGCATCCAGCTATAAAAACACAGCATCCGTTGTAGGGAATAATGACTTGGGAGGCAGCCACACGTACCTTCTCTGCCCTTTTCCAGCTGTGAAACCTTGGATCAGTAACTTTCTCTTTCTAAGCCTCAACTTCCCCATCTATAAAATGTTAGTAATGCTATTAGTCATCAAAATAGGGTAAAGAGATTATATTTTTGAAGTGTTTCACACTTAGGGTACAGTAATATTTAGTAAATGGGGAATAATTAGGTTTTGTATTTTTTGTTTTGTTTTATAAATAATTTATTTTTGTATACAAAATAATAACATATTTATTATTGAGAGAGAGTTAAACTTACCATTTTATTTTCCTAAAGATACCTATGGTGGGGAGAACGGTGAATGGGCAAAACTTCTCCATCTGGGTTAGTGGCTGGTCTTAAACAAACCCAGGCCAGCTGTGGTAGCTCACGACTGTAATCCCAGCACTTTAGGAAGCCAAGGTGGGCAGATCACAAGGTCAAGAGATCGAGACCATCCTGAACAACATGGTGAAACCCAGTCTCCACTAAAAATACAAAAATTAGCTGGGCATGGTGGCGTGCACTTGTAGTCCCAGCTACTCGGAAGGCTGAAACAGGAGAATCGCTTGAATCCAGGAGGTGGAGGTTGCAATGAGCCAAGATCGCACAATTGCATTCCAGCCTGGGTGACAGAGCAAGTTTCCATCTCAAAAAGACAATAACAACCAAAAAAAAAAAAAAAAAAAAAAAACAGACCCAATAGTGAGACAAGTTTTAGACAGCTTGGTCTTGAGGTAGTGGCAAGAAATGGTATGAAAAATCCAAGGGCCGAGTTAAGTGCAGAAGACAGTGCCTACCATTAGAAGTGGTTTCTTGAGTGGCCTCTGTGCAATTTCTCTGAGAAATTCCTCCTACAGAGGCAGGCTGCACTTCCAGGACACACAAAAGAGGATTGTCTTCTGACAGAGCTTCAATATCTCAATTCTGCGTCCCATCCAGAGGGGAGAGAACCATTTGGTGATAATGAAAACCAGGCCTCTGTGGCACTCTAACTCTGATGGCTTCATAAAGATCCATCTCTCTGCGCCGAGTTACCTAACAACATAATCCTCCAAATATAGGCGATTCTTTTCGGATAAACTGGCCCTTTGTTTGTTGGTCTGATTTATTTCTCTCCTTACTACCTCCCTCCTCAGTAACTCTCTCCCTCCCACACTTTTCTCTCTCCTTAGTCAATTTCTGACTCACTTGCCAGCCTTGGCAGGGTAAGACCCCTTGGCCTTACCCTCACCCTTTTTCCCTACAGATACCTTGGAAAGTCTTAATAAAAGGCTAGGTCTGCATTTTCTTTAGAAGAAATTAAAGACTGAGATGTAAAATGCAGGCATAATCTGGTTAAAGAACATTTGAGATGGAAACATCTGCACTAAAACCCTCAGAAGAACAAACACTTTACATGGAGGATGTCCTCCCACATTCTCTTTATAGAGGCTGTCTGAATTTGTTGTGTTTAAAATGGAATCTTGTTTAAGTTCCTGTGCTCTAAGGCACTGAGTTGAAAGTCCAGGGCTGCTTTTCTCAATGTGACCATTTAATTTTTAATGAGCTAAAATGGAATAAACTTAAACAATGAGCTCCTTGGTAGCCACATTTTAGGTGTTCAATAACCCCATGTGACTAGTGGATACTCTCTCGGCTAGCACAGATACAAGGCCTTTCCACCATCTTAGAAGGTACTAGTGGACAGCGCTGGTGTAGCCGAGCATAGATCAGCAAACCACAGAGTGCCTGTTTTGGTAAATGAAGTCATACTGGAACACAGCCATGCCCATTTGTTTACATGTCATCTATGGCTGCTTTTACACTACAACAGCAGAGTTGAGTAATAGCACCACAGGTCATACAGCCCGCCATGCTTCAAATAATTGTTTGGTCTTGTATAGAAAACTTTTGTTGACCCCTGGTCTTGAGAGCAGAGTTCTAGTTCCTGTTAAGTTATTATCTAACTGTGTAACCCTCAAAAAAAGGCTTTAAACCTTTAGCCTTAGTTTTCCCATCTGTAAAATGGTGACTGGGAAGTAAAGAATAAAAAACATAGATGTTTAAAATATTGCTGAGCTAGGCATCAGTAATCTAATCATTGCTCTCTCTGAGACCTCAGGAAAATCATTTATCTCTTCATAGTCTCTGTTTCTTCTCTAGAAAGGGGATCTGATAATCTCCACACAGAAGACTGAATGAGAGAACTGTTGATAATTATGCCATGACTATAGCCAGGATACTTTAGTAAATCAGTACATATGGCCACTGGAATGACAATGCACATTGATATTAATTACAGGGTATGTGACAATATCAATCAGAGCAGCTGGCAGAGGGCATCACGAACTACATGGTTATGAACCCAGAAATTATATCTGTCCATCCACTCTCAGAATGCCTGCATTGCGGTGCTGTTATATTGAGAACCTGCCACCCAAATCCACCCCCAAGCTGTACCTTGATTGCTCCAGTTGATATTTGGATCTCATGAAGCCTCCTCATGGTGCCATCACGGTCAACAAAGTAGGATGATGCGAGCTGGTGCAGAGCTTCAACACTTTGAGTGGCATTCCCTGACTTCCTGTCGAGGCGACTTTTGTCCATGTACATGGTCAAAGCCTCCTCCCCTGGATGGGAAAGAAAAGTAGATAAGAAAGTTTGTCGAGCTTTCATCTGTGAGGACAGGTATGGGACCTGGATGCTGAAAACAGCCTTAAATCTCCAACCAATTTGGCCCATACTTCCTTCTGCCTCTAAAAATCAAGGGCATAATGAAAATAAATTGTCTAGAGGTGGCTGTAAACACCAGGCTTCATTAGGACAAGGATCATTAAAAAACCCCCATCAACAAAGTCCAGCCCCTAATAATCGACTGCATGCTTCTCATCAGCATCATCTTATAACAAAACCCCCTTCCCCTCTTCCAAGAAAGTTCAGTCTCTTCTATACAATGGCAAATGTGGCATAGATATTCTCTTATTATTTTCTCCTCCTCCTTTGTCTCCTCATTATCATGCAGTTCCTCCTTTTCCTCTACTCTCCCATCTCCCTTTCCTTCATTTCTTTCTCCTTTCCTTTTAATCCTTCCCCTCCCCCGATCTTTTCTTAATAGATAAATGAATGGTAGATAGCTAGAAAGATAGGTATTTGGATGGAAGCAAATGGATGAATGATAGACATGTTTAAATTAATGTAGATGCAAATACAAAAATTTATACATTTTCTTCTATGAAGTTTTTCTTATACATGCACACACAGATCAGTAACACTGCTAAACTATGATGAGTTTTAATTTGGATAAAGAACTGTTTCTCCAGAACTCCTGAAAGGAAGCCCCAGGGAGCTGCCTCTACTCTCTATCAACTTTGTGAACAAGGGCATGTTTCTTTTTTCATTTTTCTTTTTTTTTTCTCATTCTAAGATGCTTGATTTGGTAAACAGTTGAAAACCTGAAGCTACATTATCACAAACTAGTGCAAACTTTTCTTTTTTAAAAGTTCTGGAGTACATGTGCAGGATGTGCAGTTTTGTTACATAGGTAAACAAACATGTGCCATGGTGGTTTGCTGCATCATCTAAGTATTAAGCCCAGCATGCATCAGCTATTTTTCCTAATGCTCCCCCACCCTACCCCTCTAACAGGACCCAGTGTGTGTTGTTGCCCTCCCTGTGTCCATGTGTTCTCATTGTTCAGCTCTAAGTGAGAACATGTGGTGTCTGGTTTTCTGTTCCTGCCTCAGTTTGCTGAGGATAATGGCTTCCAGCTCCATACATGTCCCTGCAAAGGATATGATCTCATTCTTTTTTAGGGCTGCATAGTATTCTGTCTGTGGTGTATATGTACCACATTTTCTTTATGCAGTCTATAATTGATGGGCATTTGAGTTGATTCTATGTCTTTGCTATGGTGAATAGTGTTGCAATGAACATGCATGTGCATCTGTCTTTGTAACAGAATGATTTATATTCCTTTTGATATACATTCAGTAATGGGATTGCTGGGACAAATGGTATTTCTGGTTCTAGATCTTTGAGGAATCACCACACTCTCTTCTACAATGGTTGAACTAATTTACATTCCCACCAACGGTGTAAAAATGTTTGTTCAATTGATTTGTCTTTTTTTTTCTCAATTGATTTCTTCTTTTCGTCTTTTTCAGTGTAGCTGCAAGAAAATTTAAAAGGAGCATATGTGACTCACACTTGGGGCGACATCATATATCTATTGGCTAGTGCTGGTCGAGGGATACAGAGTCATAGGAGATAATTTCAATATACCAGGTGAATGCCCAAGGTAGAGGAGTGCACAGAATGCAATGTAGACCAGAGAAAGGGTAGGCACCTGCATCTTGTAGATAATGTGGACCCACAAGGCCTGGATGATCTGGGCACTGCAGCTATAACTTTTGCTACTCTCTGGGTTTGCTCTATCCTGCACAAATGTGCCCCCATTTTCCCTCATTGTTAGGACTTCTACTTTTCTGTTTTTCTCCTGGCTGACTTATACTCATCCCTTAGGTATCACCAAAGACATCACTTCTGGGATGCCTTCCCTCAGTCCTTCCCTCCCTACCTGAACTAGATTAATAACTCTCAGGTTTCATTGGCCAAGGCTTGAGTTGAGTTCATAGTAAAGCACTTGTGTTTGCAGTTTCCCCAGAAGCTTTACTATCATGTAGTAATACATGATTGTCTATCCTTTGGCCCCCACAGTAACCTGAATAGATTTGGCTTAAAACCGATGCTATATTCAATTAGACTTTGAGTTCCAGGGGCCATGGGAAGTGGAGCAGGGGAACAAGGACGCCACCCAATTCATCTTTCTAATGTTCCAATGCTTATTCTAGGGTCTGATGAAGAATAGATGTTCAGTTATCAGTTGATGGATAAGTAGATAGATAGATAGATAGATAGATAGATAGATAGATAGATAGATAGATAGAT